>NC_043984.1:36458729-36758729 GCF_902150065.1 Myripristis murdjan
TGTTTGAATCTCCTGGATGTGACTTGTTGTGAACGTGTTGGCTCTTACCCCCTGCACGGCCTGAAGGGGGAGTCGCTGTCGGAGCGGTATGTGTGGGCGACCGGCTCGCCGGGGGCGGAGCTGTGGCCCGGCTCGCTGTAACTGGTCCTCAGGGCGGGACAAACACCCCTGCTCAGCTCAGGGCTGCAGGGCGGCGGCATCAGGTGATTAGCGGTGGCGGGGGGGTTCCCATTGCGGTCAAGAACCTCGGCCTCGTCACAGCAGGGTCCCGCACCAAGGGGGGCGGAGTCCACCACGATGCTGGGGATGGAGAGGGCAGAGGCGGGTGTCTCCCCGTGGGCCAGCTGCAGCTTCTTCATGTGGTTGATGGCTGAGGCTGCGTTGAAGGCTTGCTGTTGGAAAAGCATAAGCACAGGAGGCGTAACGTCACCATCCGAGGACAAAATACTGAAAAAATATTTGTCCAAAAATTATGGAACAAGCTTTATCCGCTTAGCGTCTCTCCGGTCCTGGCTAGACGGTAACTCACTCTCTCTAATCTAGGTTTGAACTCTCATGAGTGCAGTAAAGGTTAAGGTTAAGGGTTATGGTTAAGATTAAGCTTAAGGTTAAGCTTACAGTTAAGGTTAGGGTTAGAGCAGAGTAAACCGCTACTGTGCTGCCTCATGTGCCCATGTGGACCCAACGTTCAGTAAAGCACCATTTAAAAAAAGTTCTTTACTGAACCAGTTGGGAAGAACAAATAGTGTTTCTTTAAAGAACCTTTGGTTCTTTGAAAAACCTCTTGCAGTTAGCACCTTTATTTTTCAGTGTGTATCTCAGTCCAGAAACTCCATGAGCTGATTTATCTCATTTTTCTGGGTCCTTGTAAAACTGCTATTGAAATGTCTGGCTGTAGTTTCCTGGTTTCCCGATGGACCTGAATCCCCCACTACATGTGTTTTGTTGTGAAGCGGCTGTGAAGCTGCCGTGGCCGGCCGGGACGAGTTCCTCACCCTCCACTTGGATTTGGCAAAGTTCCTCTGGATCTGCTCACACACAGACTGGTAGATGTCCTGCTCTCTGGCTGTGTCTCCAATGATCCTGCAAGCCAGAACAACACTTTGAACACCGAGAGAGAGAGAGAGAGACAGAGAGAGAGAGTGTGTGTGTGTGTGTATGTGTGCGTGTGTATGTGTGTGTAAGGACAAGAAGGGACTGACCAGGGGTGCTTGAGCGCCTGTTCGGTGGTGAAGCGCTTCGTGGGGTTTTTCTCCATCATGTTCCTGATGAAGTCTTTGGCTGCAGAAACACAACACAGGAAGTTTGGTTACTACTAGGATCTGAGAACTACTGGGATTAAAGGGACTTGGATTGTGCTGATGTCATCTGATTTAATCCCTGGTTTCTGGTAAGGCAGTAAAATCCTCACTTTTAAGCATCTAATTATAGCCGCCCCGCTGCTCTGAACTCAGCAGAGCCTGCAGGCGGCCACAGGCGCTGCTGGGACTCTGACTGATGACAGTAAAATGACAGGAAATGACAAACGAGAAATTCAAAACATCCAAGAAACAGCAAGCAATGTTCACAGTTCCAGCTGTGGGTCAAATGTAAAATTCCCTGACATTTCCATGACCTCTATAAACATAACATGAGTTTTTTTTCCTTGAAAAACAAATCACAGCTTCAGAGGGTTTTGTTAAAATTGATCACTTTGTTTTTGTTGTTTATTCTGCAGGGCAAGCGAACCTAATGTGAACACGATGGAAAAACCACAAACACATGGGTCAAAATCTGATTGTCTCTCTCATTAGAACTGACACCCATCACATAAATAAAAAAATAATAATAATAAAATAAAAATTAATGCATGCTGAATGATTCTGAGAGCCTCAACACAAAGATTTCATAAATCAGCATCATTAAATTCAGTGATAATATGGAGGAGCTACTTATAGAGGTCTGTTGAGGATGGGCCACCATTTGCAGGAAAAAAAACTTTTTTTTATTATGTTTGGAAATTTTTTTTAAAAAATTTGAGGCTGACACAGTTCCATGATATTCCTACACTTTTTTAAAATCCCAGAAAAAAAAATCCTGACCCTGCGATGTGAGGTTTGTGCGTCTCCTGGCTCCGGACGGGCTCACCTGACTCGGAGATGTCGTCCCAGAAGGGCGTGTGGAAAGCGTATTCAGCCCTCATGATCTTCGAAAATAGACGAGTCTCGTTATCCTCGAAGAACGGAGGGTATCCACACAGCCTGAGACACACAGAGGCGGCACACTGTCAACACAGACTCATGAAACCTTTTAGGTTGATTTAATTTACTGGTACTGCACATAAAAAAATAAAACAAATCCCATAATCCATGCAGAACATAGGGACTGGGAAGCGGGAAGAGAAAACAGTGATTCTGGGCTATATAAATAAATAAATTAATTAATTAATAGAATTTAATTGAATTGAAAGTTTATAAAAGAAATGTGTCAGATGGCCCTGCTAAAATGAAACATACAACATAAACACAAGTGAAAGTGAAACAAGTGAAAGTGTAAAAATAAGGAAAACATAATAGCTAAGGTGTTATACGTGAAAGCTGACTGTACTCATTGTTTTTGTTTGTGTTTTTAATCTTGACTTGTGGATATGTCTGGTAATGTACAGACTAATTCTCTCAGGCTCAAGACGTGTCACACAAATGATGATGATGGATGAAGTGGAAAAAAATTCAATTTATGAACTTTGTAAACTTTGTCTTTACAAATTCCTGGGTAAGTCTCCATGTAATTAGATTTCATCAGATTGACACGGGAAAATGCACTTTTCATTTTATCCACTGAGAGACAGAGCTGTTCTAATTCTTCTGATAAATGGTAATGCGTACTCTTTTAAGGATAGTAAGTCAAAGTGTATTATTTAGATCATGTATTTGTGCCCATATTCAAAAAATATACAATTTCACAGTGATTGATTTTCTTTCTTTGTGTGTGTGTGTGTGTGTGTGTGTGTGTGTGTGTGTGTGTGTGTGTGTGTGTGTGTGTGTGTGTGTGTGTGTGTGTGTGTGTGTGCTTACAGGATGTAAGTGATGACTCCTATGGACCAGCAGTCCACTGCTTTGCTATAGGGTTTCTGGGCCAGAACTTCAGGGGCTGCAGGAGCGAGCAGATCAGAGCAAACAGCAAACTTCAGAAATGCTGTAATTACATTTTCATGAATAACTGCAGACGGCAATGAGTATTTATATGAGGATACTGTGTATTTAATATGTGCAAAGGTAGAACAGCAGCGTCAAAGTCAATCACTAAAGGGTTGTGTTAAAAAATCACAGCCATGCTCTTTCTTTTGATCAAAATATTTCCTGTGTAATAAATAATAATGAGTGAGTATGTTTTGTCCGTCTCACTGTCTGTTGTCGTATTCGAAGGCGACAGAGAGGGTGAGGGCGAGTCGCAGCAGTGTGTGACTCACCCACGTAACCTGGTGTCCCGCAGGCGGTGGACATCACGCCGTGCTCCGACATCTTTGACAGGCCAAAGTCACTGACCATGATCTTCGCGTTCTCGTCTGTGTTGTAGTACAGCAGGTTTTCAGGCTGCAGAGAGAGAGGGACACAGTGAGACAGTGTCTGTGTGCATGTGCGTGCGTGTGTGTGTGTGTGTGTGTGTGTGTGTGTGTGTGTGTGTGTGTGTGTGTTTGTGTGTGTGTTTGTGCATGTGTATGTGTGTGTGTGTGTACCTTGAGATCCCGGTGTACGATGCTGTTTTCGTGCAGGTAGCTGACGGCCTGCAGCACCTGTCTGATCACTGTGCTGGCGTCTTTCTCTGTGTAAACTCCTCGGTCCAGGATCCGGTCAAACAGCTCACCACCGGACACCCTAAACACACACACACACACACACACACACACACTTAACATTAAGTATTCATTAACTAATGTTAAAAACTGCACTAATGGTGGTTGCTTGGGTGTTACTGTATGTTTGGTTGCTAGGGTGCTGCTAGGCAGTTGCTATGGTGCTCTCAATGGGTGCTATGATGTTCTGGGTTGTAGCGAGGGTGGTGGCTAGCGTGTTGCTAGGTGGTTGCTATGGTGTTGCTAGGTGGGTGCTGTTGTAGGTGGTTGCTAGGGTGTTGCTAGGTGGTTGCTATGGTGTTGTAAATGGTTGCTAGGATGGTACTAGGCGGTTGCTATGGTGCTGTAAGTGGTGGTTAGGGCGTTGCTAAGCTGTTGCTATGGTGTTGTAGGTGGTTGCTAGTGTTTTGCCTGCTATTGTCGGTGGTTGCTAGGATGTTGCTAGGTGGTTGCTATGGTGTTGTAATTGGTTGCTTGGGTGTCGTTAGACAGTCTCTGTTGTAGGTGGTTGCTAGGATGTTTCCTAAGTGGTTGCTAGGATGTTGCTAGGCGGTTGCTATGGTGTTAATGCCAGTGTTTTGTTTTAAACTGTAACCCCCTTCATGTAACAAACATTTGGACATTAACTGAAGTGTATGTATTTTTATTAAATTTAGTTTCAGTGTTCTCTACCGTTGAAACTGACGGTCGTGTTGGATCTCTTAGCTGCTGTTTTATATTCAAGTTCTGTTTTCTCTGCTGTATCTTGTTATTATTCGCTGCTGCAGAACTATCTACCACAACACCAACATGTAGTTTAGCACTTACAGCTGCATGACCAGGTAGTAGTGTGTTCGACTCTCATAGAAATCCTCCAGTCCCACCACGTTGTCATGCTTTATCCTGCACAGACACACAGAGAGAGACCACATCACTGCAGCAGGAACTCAGTGACTCTGTAAGACTCATCGTTCTGTCGTTTTAAAGGTCGCTTTTAAGTGAGAAACCTTTAGACTCAACTACGAAAAAACTGAAACAGCACTAGACACACATTACACCAAAAAAAAAATGTAGGAAATTTAAATTCATCTATTATTTAGACGCTGAAACTTATCAAATTTTAACTTATGAAATTAAACTGAGTTCATAAGCATTAGCAGAATTATTTTTTATTTCTCTTTGTTTTTTGTCATTTGAGTCTAAAGGATTCTCGCTTAAATTGACCAGACACAGCTCAATTATGTGACTTCACATACACATGTATTTTGTGCATGCATGCATGCGTGTGTGTGTGTGTGTGTGTGTGTGTGTGTGTGTGTGTGTGTGTGTGTGTGTGTGTGTGTGTGTGTGTGCTACCTCCTCAGGACGTTGATCTCATTCTCTAAGTTGCTCTGAGCCAGGTGCTTCTTCTTCAGACATTTAAGTGCATAGAGATTCCCTGTCGTCTTTTCCCGAACCATAAAAACCTCTGAGAAGGAGCCACTGCATGCCGAAAGGGAAAAGAAAAGGAAAGGAAAGAAAAGAAAAGAAAAGAAAGTGTTACATCTGATAAAATTTCATGTACTTGCATACAAAGAGATGTCACACCAGTGGTAATGTCCAAATTAATGGGCACTGCCACTAGTATAGTAAGCTGTGAATTTTCCAAATATCTTTTTTTGTATTTTTTTATATTATTATTTTAGTTATTTTTATTCAACCTCACAGGACCTGCTGCCCTGTTTGACTTGGATGTGGAGCACAAAAAAACATCACAACAGCAAAAGCTTTGCATCAAAAATGGAGGCAAAAAAATGCTAAAACAACAGCAACTCCAAAATTACTTAATTATTTTAAGTAGCTTGTTCACATCGGTACATGTAACACAGTACTTGTGCTTAAGCAGGATATTTTAGTGGACGTTTTCTGTGTCACTGCTTTAGCCCATGAGCAGCGACACACAGGTTCACACTCAGATGGACTGAGATTAGTCTTAAGGCTCGTTACATAAGAGCCCACCTGAACCAACTGAGCGCTGACTAACTGCAGGGGGCGCTGCTCAGGTACAGCATGATTAATCCTGCCATAAACCCAACATGGCCCTTTAAAGAAGGATGCCACCTACTTCACATGCTCTTCCTGAACCTGAGGATATTAAAGAGTACTACAAACTGCTCCTCGAGTAGAAGTACTGTTCCTCTGCTGGTATCTGACTGCAGTAGAAGTAGAAGTACTTTTCCTCTGCTGGTATCTGACTGCAGTAGAAGTAGAAGTACTGTTCCTCTGCTGGTATCTGACTGCAGTAGAAGTAGAAGTACTTTTCCTCTGCTGGTATCTGACTGCAGTAGAAGTAGAAGTACTGTTCCTCTGCTGGTATCTGACTGCAGTAGAAGTAGAAGTACTGTTCCTCTGCTGGTATGTGACTGCAGTAAAAGTAGAAGTACTGTTCTTCTGCTGGTATCTGACTGCAGTAGAAGTAGAAGTACTGTTCCTCTGCTGGTATGTGACTGCAGTAGAACTAGAAGTACTGTTCCTCTGCTGGTATCTGACTGCAGTAGAAGTACTGTTCCTCTGCTGGTATGTGACTGCAGTAGAAGTAGAAGTACTGTTCCTCTGCTGGTATGTGACTGCAGTAGAAGTAGAAGTACTGTTCCTCTGCTGGTATGTGACCGCAGTAGAAGTAGAAGTAGTGCAGTAAAAATGTCCTGCAGTAAAAGTCCAAAGTGTCTCATGTCAAATGTCCTGGCAGTAAAAGTGACTGAGCTCCTTTTTCCAAACAGTAACTGTGTTAGCTGGGATCTTTTCCATGCAGTTAGAAAAGGAGGAGAGAACACGCTGCACACTACATGCTTTTAAAGGGACATTACACTCAACTAAACGCATCATGTGATGGTTGAGTCTACATGGTTCTCATCACCCATACGTATTCTACAGTTTTTGCCAGCTGAGTCTACATGGTCCTTGCTGGAGTTTTTCCATGGTGCAGCTTTTATTGTGAAATATAGAAATTTGGACAAAAAGTAGAAGCAACAAAGTAGAAGCAGGTTCCTCTTCTCATCTCTGCTGACTGAGCTTTTATTGTGAAAGGTTCCACAGTCTGTCATTGATTGGGGGTCCCAAAAAATAGGTAAAAACTAATATAAAATTATTAAACCATCATCGAATCGAGTAAATATATATATATATATATATATATATATATATATATATATATATATATATATATATATATATGGGGGTTTTTTTGGTTTTTTTTCCATGGGCCCAAAATTCCTGGCAGCGCCCCTGCTTCACGCTGATATTTCACTGAGATGAAGCTGAATGAATCCATGTTCATCCCAAATTGGGAAATTATTGTGTTACCGTTGTATTCCCTATAAAAATAAGGAAAAAATAAAATATACCAAAACAGAATATCTATAAACCTTTCACCTATAAACCTTCCATGGGCTCTTGTGACTCTGTGTTTGTTAAGTATGACATCTAAACAGTTTAAGACTTATCACAAACCAAAACATGTTTTTGTATCACAAACGCCCTGCCAGCTTCCCCCTGCAGGCCAGACGGGGCATGACACTCTTGGCCAGACTTCAGTGGCTCATCTGACAGTTTGGCCGCCGCGTCCCAGCAGCTGCAGCGAGGCCGGCCAACAGAGCAGATCCACAGGAGCTCCTGGAAACTGTCAAGGAAACACCCCAGCTGCTTCACAATAAAGGCCCTCTGCTGCCAAAGAGGCTGGCCGGTTAATTCTGCAGCACGAGTCGACAATCGACATTAAAATCTCCTTTTTGCTTTGACAAACAGAAAAAGACGACTGGTTGCAAATAAAGATCAATACTGTGATCAATACAAGCTTATATTGTGGTGGCTAAATTGTAAAAAAGCCAATGTGTTTCCAACACTGAAGGTCTTCCTCAGGGCTTTAGAAATGTTTCTCAAGCCCTGACAAAGTTATTTATTAGTTTATTTTTTAACCAATTAAAATTTTTTAACAATTTTTTAACTAACTTTAACAGTGTTATTTTACTTTTTTGTTATTAAAAAGTTTTTTTATTTACTTATTTTCTTTTTTTAGATGAATTCCCCTCCACACACACACACACACACACACACACACACACACACACACACACCTGTGGCTCCCCCACACCCCGGCTGTCGGCTCAGTGCGCTCACACTGAAAAACACTCAGCCAGACTCTAATCCTATAATTGACTGGTGCTAGGATGTTCCCGCTGCTCTGCTCTGACGTCAGTGCTCAGTAACACAGACACACACACACACACACGCACACACATGCAGCATGGTCCTGACTCACTCGCTCATTCACAGCCAGCTGACGGCGGCCTGCAGTAAACAGTCCTGAGCCCTGAGAAACAACAGCCTGCTTTGATTCAAACACCTGTTTCATTCAGATCAGCTCACTGTCTGAAATACAACACACTCTCAGAGAAATAACGGCTCTTCAGTGATTCTCCAAAATGCTCTCTAGTTCTACAAAGAACCATCAGCAGCTGAAGAACCTCTTTATTTAGGGGCTGGTTCTTCACAAACTGTATGTGGTTCCTTAAAGTGCTAAAGGTTCTTCATGTTTATTGGAGTTATTTGGTGGCAGCAGCAGCTAACAATTCTTTTCCTTGTGGATTAATGTGCAGATTATTTCCTCAGTGAATGGATTAATGTGTCGCTCTATAAACCATCAGAAAACAGGGAGAAATGCCACAGCATCACAGCTGACATTTTTAGTAGCTCGTCTGGAACCCAATGAAGGAACAAGGAACGTGGAGAACCGGCCAACAACATGTTCATGTTGGTTTTCAACCTGCACACAGTCATCTGATTTACAGTTTTTTTCAATCGCTTTACCTCCTCAACTCAGAAACCTTGTCAACTCAGAAACCCTGGTATCAAAACAGTTAATCCATCGGCCTAATGAGAGGCGCGCTTCCCTAAATAACACATTTTGTTCGCAAAAGGCTCTTACCATGACAAAACATTTCAAACATGCAGCAAAAGCACATTTTGTCATCGCCCAATACAACTAACCCACTCACTCACTTCATCCTCCACACCAAAATGCAACACAGCCTTTTCAGTCTGAGCAGGTTCAACTTTACTTTTTCTTGTGTGTATTGCAGTCATATTTTTTTGACAATTTACATAGTTACATTTTGTAAAGCAAGTAGAATAAGCCAATATTTCCCTCAAACAACTCAACTTATGCCCAAATGAGTAGATTCCTTCAATCAGCTCTACTGTACTGTACCACAGCTGACAGCAGAATACAAAATACAGCTCTCAGTTTGAACAAGGTTCTCCTGTGAGCTGCACATTCAAATGTGAACTTACAGGTAAGAACTGCATCCAAACTCAAAGACTTTGAGGTGAAATTTTACTGTATTGATGGAAAAACTGAAATACTGTAAGTCACATACAGTATTACACAGAAAAACTCAAAGGACTTGAAAAAAAATACAGAATACAATTTATAGTCCCCTTTTTTGTGGGTGCATCCTGATTGACTGGTGAATGGTGATTGGTGGAAATGGTAGTGATGCAGGTGCACTAGTGGTTTCACAGTGGTGCAGGTCATTTCTATCAGCTGTGAGCAGATGTTTTGCTTTTGACTACCGTAGTGAAGCCTGAAAAATGTATGAATACAATGAAAAGGTATGAACACATTTGCAAAAGAAAACTTGTGCTGTGGTTTGGAGGAGAAGATGACGACAAAGTGGATCCTAGTTTCATTATACTGGAAAAAAACTGTAACACGCCCAGAGTGACTTTTATTCTGAAAAATTACTAAAGAGCCATTTAAAAAATGGTTCTTTACTGAACCAATTGGGTCCACAAAGAACTTTCTTAAAAATGGTTCTTTAAAGAACCTAGTTTTTAATTTATTTTAATTTAGTATTTTTTAAAAAAGCTTTTATGGTTCCTAAAAGAACCCTTTTTTGATGGCTCTTTGAGGCACCTTTGGCGGTTCTTTAAGGACTGTCTACAGAAATGGTTCTTGAAAGAACCTTTTGCTAAAAGATTCTTTGTGGAACCAAAAATGGTTCTTCTATGGCATTACTCTGAAGAATAATTTTTGCTTCCAGTTAGCGCCTCTATTTTTTGGTGTGTTCCTGTCATTATAGTTGGGAGATTAATCAATAAAATTGATTAATTTGAATTTATGTTTTAAATCAATAAAAAAAACACGCCTGAATCATAAAATCGAGATTTCAACCTCATATCTCATAGTGTATAATAATGAGCGCTGTGTCAAATTCACTCAGTACAAAGAAGCTGCACGCGTGAACCAGCAGTCACATGATCATGCCTGAAAAGACTCCCATCAGCCCCTCTGGATTCTGGCTTTGTTTGTGTTTTCAGACAACTGGTTTGAACGACTCGTGTTTTCCAGCCTTTCCACCACGGAGCCGTTCATCAATTTTTTACAGATTTAATCTTCACAACAAAAAAGTTGTTTCCTCAGCCTCAGTCCAGTTGTCTTTTGCTGCTGCCGTGTTTCTGCCCCTCCCAGAAACTCGCCCCGTCACCTGATGTTCCCCCCACATGGAGAAAACATGAGCAGAGAGAACAGATTTATTCCAGCCAGAGAGAAACCAGCAGATTAAGAGTTTACATGGTTATTAGGCGCCAATGTTTTCCTACTGAACAGATTATCAAAGGTTTACAGCAGCGCTCTCAAACCGATTGCAAACTCCTCCTGATGAGTCAGATTCCTCAGACTGATCTGGTTACACGAGGCTTTTTTATTCTGATTATTAGCAGAAGATCAGGCTCCATGTAAACACAGCCTGTTTCCTGGTTACCTCGCCAGCCATTCATCCTCTCCATTCATCTTTACTGCCAACGAAGAGTCTGAACATTTTTCAACACCTCTGCCCCTCTCATCAGCAGAGCCGCTGCCCATCATCTGCCGCATTTCTGCTCAGTTATGTCTAACAGAAATGGCAAACATGAACTGTGTGTGAGGCACAACACTGGCAGAGATGTGTTTTAATCAGCCGCATGACCCTCAGGTTTGCCACCCCCCCCCCCCCACACACTTTTGTAAAAACAACTATCACCAGCTATGAAAACCCAGAAACTGTGAATGAAAAGAAAAGTCCACGCTCCAGAAGGTGGGTCAGGTGAAGCCGCCCTGCACTGAGTTTACCTGTGAGTGGATTACACAGGCAGAGTCAGAGGCCTCATTGATAAAATGAGGCCCAGGCAGCCAAGCTGCTGTTAATTGGTTTATGTGGATCTCAGGGAGGTTATAAAAGGGATTGTGGGACAAACTTGGCCCGGTGGCTGGGAACAGGTGATGTGGTCAATCCTTTTGTCTGTCCAGTCAGTCCAGTAAAGCTGCACGACATGGGCAAGATTTTCACGTACAAACCGAGCTGCCCTACTGGTTTAAATCAACAGGAAACAGCAGCTCCACAAACTGAGACGCTACAGCTTCTCTGATTAAATTAAACTCTGCTGTCAGGTTTCGTCCCTGGTAGGAAATTTTCTCCACACACAAGTCAAAACTTAGTCCACACTGATGGAAAGTAATCTGAAAATTAATCTTTATTTCTCTATTTTGCCCTTCAGTCCACACTAAAACAGCGTTCTCATCCACTGAAAATGGGACTTTGTGGTGAAGCAGTGGAAACGCAGAAGATTGAGGTTTCCATGATAGAAAATGTGTGAGTGTCAGCACAGCTTCCAGTTCAGTGTGCGCGCCTGTTAGAGATATTTGTTTCTGCTGCTTTGTTGTGGATTACAGAAAACAATTTGACACAAAAATGCTGTTTTCAGATTTCTCCAGATTAGTGTGGCCTTATTTCAACTCCACATGATTCCCTGTGTAAATCAGACATCTGGTCTCAGTTTGGGGAAGTCAGGGAAAAGGGGAATTTGTCCAAAATGTTGGGGTACACCTTTGAGGTCGTCATCACATTGATTGCTTCTCTTACATTGCACCTGTTTCCAGAGGTTTGGTCGCTGCAGATGCGTTTCCTCAGAAACGTCTGCCCTGTGTTTTGGTTGTGGTGCGTTCGAGGACCTCCCCTGGACTCCGACCTGAGCGAGTCACACCGCATGTTACATCAGCCTCATTCTCAGGCTGACTGACAAATCAAATCGCCCTAGACGAGACACTGACAAGCGAGTTAAAAATGTTGATTTCCGTCATCTAAGAGCGGCCTCAGTACACCACCATCACAGAGGAGACTTCAGTTTTCAGTAATGTTAGTTTTGGCTGTTGATTTTGGGCTCCACACCCTCCTCTTAACAAGCCAGCAGTGCAGTTTAGACTTTCTCTTGCTCTTTTCTATGTTCAACAAGGTTACTTACGATCCCATCTTCCCCTTGAAGTCGAACACATCTTTGATGTTGTTGGTGCTTTTCTTCCAGTTGCAGCTTAGCTCCTTTCGCCCCATGTTGGCTCTGACGTTACCGTAGACTCCTGCACCGAAAAGAGCGACAAAACGTATTTACAGCCCTGTAGTCAGTGTGTTCTTTATGTTCATTTGGCTCCACTGGCCTGCCACGGCATGAACGCTGAAAAACATCATATCAGAGTCTTATTCACATCAGGGTGTTAAAGCCCCTGACACATTATGAGACACAGAAACTCTGCCACACTCTAATGATGCTTAATATTTAATGTTTTGCCTGCAAACGTTTATTCTGCAAAATATCTAGTAACTACAGCTGTCATATACATGTAGTGAAATAAAAAAAGGACCAGATTTTCCTCTGAAATGTAGTGCAGTAAGGGTATAAAGTCTCACTAAACGAAAATACTCAAGAAAAGCCTCAGTATTACAAAATGAATGTGAGTACAGTATCTAGAAAAGTACTTTCCAGCTCAGTTTCTAAGACATACTGACATTTATGGGGTGGCAATCACTGGGTAACGATACAATACTATCACGATACAGGCGATTCTGCGATATGTGATATATTGTAAAATAATTAACCATGATACAGCACAATATCCGTAACTGAGGAAGGAAAAAGTTAGAGTTGTTTCGATATCAACACCAATATCAGAACTGCCTGCAATACAGCCTGAAACCCTGTGTTGGGTATTGTTGAGTGCTTGAGTCAAAGCCTTTGCCTCCAGATCTGACACACGAGAAGCATAAAACTGTAAAAAAAAAAAAAAAAAAAAAAAAAAAACAAACAAAAAATGTCAGAGCAGGGGTTAAAATAGGTTACATCGGCTGATGTTTCACCACTGTAAAAAAAAAAAAAAAAAAAAGGGAAAGTCCAATCAGTAAAAACTCAAGGCTTTAGACTGAATAACATCACATCCATACAGGGTTAGCAGGATACAGCGGTTGCTTATTTTTAACACAATGATATCGGATCAGTACCATTGGTGTGCATTCATCGATAGGCAAGTTCAGGTATTGGAATTGGTATCTGGAGGGAAAAAATGGTATTGGAACATCTCTAAAAAAAAATGCACTGAAAAAGGCAAAATCATTTTTCAGTCAATTTTCCAATCAATCGTGTTTTTCAGTGTTTGAGTCTGCACAGCGGCTGCAGCACGGACGTGACCAATTCAAACGCAATTCCCTATAATATATATTCAACGGCTTGGAATCACAATCTGCATAGAGATGCTGATGTGTGAGGAGGAGTTTGGATGGACTGAGGATTAAACTTTTCATGTCCCACATCATAGAGAGTCCTTTCAAAAAAAAAAAACATTTACAAAAATCCAGCTTCACCTATATATCAACTAAAAACCTGCTTGTGAAGGCATATTTTATGAATAAATCATCAAATGCTAATTTCCTTACGATTTTAACCCTTTTTTTACGCTTGCACTATGCACCTTTTTTGCTTGTCACCACAAAATAGCATAACATTATTTTTACAAGGCCTGCCCCTCCTCAGCATTTTTTTTTTCCTGCTCCACACACCTGCACACCATGCAATCCCTCTAATCTAAACTTCAAAATGCACATGGCAGAGACGGAGGGCTGGTGTACCTGAGGGGGGAAATGTGGTTTAAGTCTCAGACCAGACAGTGAATACGACGTGTTCCACGACCCTTTAAGCCTTCACTCCACATTCTCCTGCTGCTCTGCTTACATAAACAGTTACATGTCCATGACTGAGGTGAGTCCCAGTTAGGTAAAGCCCGTTTGTACCTATCACTTACAGGAGACTGAAAAAGCAGAGGATTAGAGAGCTAAATACCAGCACCTTGCTAACCCTTCCTCGTATCCCTCCCTGCCTGTGTCCCATCTCCTGTATCCCTGCGTGGCGTCTCTGCTGTGGGAACAGATTAGCCGCTGATTCCCTGACAGGACACGAACTGGGTCATTTCATAACCCTAACCCCCACAGGTCAGGAGGGGAAAGGCCCAACAGCTCCTGTGCTCCTGACACTGGTTCTCAAGCTTTTTTCAATAAAGTTCCCCTCTGAAATATTTTTTTCAGTCCAGTTGGTCCTGACCAGTTGAGCCTCCTGTGGTCAGAGGTCAGTCCAGCTCCATCAGTGTGAAACAACAACCTGATACTGAGCAGATTCTCTTCTTTCTGTTTCTGCTTCTTCTTCTCTTCTTCCTCCTTGTTTCCAGCTGTATTGCTGCTACGCTTCAACCACTGATCCATTTTGTGGATTTTTTTTTGGTCAGAGTGAACAAATGTCCTCGCTCCACGACCACGGCAGCAGATTTAAAGAACAAACACGTACACATCTGACACCTTCAGGAAACCCAGAGGGAAAACTGAATATGAAATGTGCTTTATCAATCTTACATTTACATTTTTATAGAACTCATTATAGTATAGGCTAATGATTTTAGAAATTACACATGACTGATATTTTCACGTCAACATTAAAATCTCATGTACCCTCTGTAGTACTCAAAGGATATTAGAGAAAAGTGGTGATAATTTAAAAAACAGCCTCAGGTGTCTCCAGAAATTAGAAGTTCATCCCAGGCCAATTGTGATGTGCTAGATGGATTTTTTTTTTAATCCATTGGTGAAGACAAAGCCGTTGACAGTGCATTAATCTAAACACTTTAATTATTTGAATCCATCAAAGTCACAGCCACGTTTCCAAAAATGCAAGAATAGACTCTTTTGTATAACACATATTGTATAACACACAATAACACATTAAATACATGTGGTGTGTTGGTTAAAAATTGATAAACCCCAAAAGAATATTTAAAACGTGTAATCCAAAGTCCACTAGACAATATGCACATAAAACACGCGTCCTAACCTCCTAGCCTCAAGACCTTTTCCAAGTCCACACTTGGCTGTCAGCTCGGTGCAGCCCGCACAAAGCCTCATCCACAGAACAGCGTTTTACTGTCAGCGTCTATAACGTCTCCTCGGTTATTTCCAACCGTGTGACTTCAGCCTAAAATTTAGATTATATTGAAATAGGCGCTGCTTGGTGGGTGTATATGTGCGCCGATTCAAACAGACACAGAAATGACATCATCCAGATTACAGCTGCATTCATTTAAACGAGGATTACAAAAACCTTCCAACAAAACAAATGAATTGATAGATTATTGAATTGGTGTGACGGAAAAGGTAAGCCATGCTATTGGATTTCTTTGCCCACATTTCCTGCTGCACAAATTAGTTAACATACCTGTACCATAAGCAACAGTCATACTTTAAAAAAAAAAACAAAAAAACATGAAAGTAAAGAGTATAGCGATATCTCTGAACAAGGAATAAAGTCTACATTTTTATCTAATACAATTCAAACGTGCACAAAATGAGTGATGATAAAGATAAGAGTGTAATGAAATGTTATTTTCTTACCTGGGCAGCGGTGAGCAGAAGCTGTGGAGGTGCATGTGGATCTACCTGCCTCCTCCAGACACTCAGCAGCTTCAGCTGAAGGGGGCGGGGCCTCGCTCATTCACCTGAGCAGGCCATTGGCGCGGCGCTGCCGTGCGCTGCCTGCTGATTATCTCCGGGACATCCAGTGCAGTCAGCAGTGTCCTGCACGGCTGCCGGGGCCTGCGTAATGAAGGTTACAGCCTCTGACCAGATGGCTGTCAGCTCTCATTCATAAACACGGGCTGCCCCGCAGTGTTCTGCAGAAACTGTCCAGCGGAATCATCCATAACCAAGTCCAGCACATGGACGCTGTTGACTGGCGCATTTGCTCATTGTCATTGCTAACATTGTTAGGAAAAATTAATGCTTACTGCAGTATCTCAGTGATAAAAAAAAAAAAAAAAATCCATCTTCCACATGGAAATTATATTAAAAATTATACGGTACGAGTATACATGTATTCTATATAGACAGATTCTACTCTATAGATATTTTGTTTGTATATTTCATTATACATAGCCTATGCAAAGATTTAAAGGCAAAGGGTCCAGGTGAAAGATGTTCTGTAGATATATTTTAATTTTTTTAATCAGTTTTATGGGGTATGCAAAGGTTTTTCTTTTTTTCTAATATTCTTTGTATTGAGCTACTGTATTTAATTTTGTTATTAGTTCTGTTTTATTTCTAAAGATATACAGTACAGGCCAAAAGTTTGGACACACCTTCTCATTCAATGCGTTTTCTTTATTTTCATGACTATTAACATTGTAGATTCTAACTGAAGGCATCAAAACTATGAATGAACACATGTGGAGTTGTGTACTTAACAAAAAAAGGTGAAATAACTGAAAACATGTTTTATATTCTAGTTTCTTCAAAATAACCCCCTTTGCTCTGATTACTGCTTTGCACACTCTTGGCATTCTCTGGATGAGCTTCAAGAGGTAGTCACCTGAAATGGTTTTCCAACAGTCTTGAAGGAGTTCTCAGAGGTGTTTAGCACTTGTTGGCCCCTTTGCCTTCACTCTGCGGTCCAGCTCACCCCAAACCATCTGGATTGGGTTCAGGTCCGGTGACTGTGGAGGCCAGGTCATCTGCCGCAGCACTCCATCACTCTCCTTCTTGGTCAAATAGCCCTTACACAGCCTGGAGGTGTGTTTGGGCTCATTGTCCTGTTGAAAAATAAATGATGGTCCAACTAAACGCAAACCGGATGGGATGGCATGTCGCTGCAGGATGCTGTGGTAGCCATGCTGGTTCAGTGTGCCTTCAATTTTGAATAAATCCCCAACAGTGTCACCAGCAAAACACCCCCACACCATCACACCTCCTCCTCCATGCTTCACAGTGGGAACCAGGCATGTGGAATCCATCCGTTCACCTTTTCTGCGTCTCACAAAGACACGGCGGTTGGAACCAAAGATCTCAAATTTGGACTCATCAGACCAAAGCACAGATTTCCACTGGTCTAATGTTCATTCCTTGTGTTTCTTGGCCCAAACAAATCTCTTCTGCTTGTTGCCTCTCCTTAGCAGTGGTTTCCTAGCAGCTATTTGACCATGAAGGCCTGATTCGCGCAGTCTCCTCTTAACAGTTGTTCTAGAGATGGGTCTGCTGCTAGAACTCTGTGTGGCATTTATCTGGTCTCTGATCTGAGCTGCTGTTAACTTGCGATTTCTGAGGCTGGTGACTCGGATGAACTTGTCCTCAGAAGCAGAGGTGACTCTTGGTCTTCCTTTCCTGGGTCGGTCCTCATGTGTGCCAGTGTCGTTGTAGCGCTTGATGGTTTTTGCAACTCCACTTGGGGACACATTTAAAGTTTTTGCAATTTTCCAGACTGACTGACCTTCATTTCTTAAAGTAATGATGGCCACTCGTTTTTCTTTAGTTAGCTGATTGGTTCTTGCCATAATATGAATTTTAACAGTTGTCCAATAGGGCTGTCGGCTGTGTAGTAACCTGACTTCTGCACAACACAACTGATGGTCCCAACCCCACTGATAAAGCAAGAAATTCCACTAATTAACCCTGATAAGGCACACCTGTGAAGTGAAAACCATTTCAGGTGACTACCTCTTGAAGTTCATCGAGAGAATTCCAAGAGTGTGCAAAGCAGTCATCAGAACAAAGGGTGGCTATTTTGAAGAAACTAGAATATAAAACATGTTTTCAGTTATTTCACCTTTTTTTGTTAAGTACATAACTCCACATGTGTTCATTCATAGTTTTGATTCCTTCAGTTAGAATTTACAATGTAAATAGTCATGAAAATAAAGAAAACGCATTTAATGAGAAGGTGTGTCCAAACTTTTGGCCTGTACTGTATATTTCTCTCTCCTGGTGTTGAAAGGAAGATTTTGTTCTTGTGCAATATCTGGACAAGCTGCTGCTGGAACACACGAGAGGACATCTATCTATCTATCTATCTATCTATCTATCTATCTATCTATCTATCTATCTATCTATCTATCTATCTATCTATCTGCAGAGGAAAACCAGTTTATGCAGAGTCTATAGTCCATGACACATAATTATGCAGTTACACAACATTTCTACACACAGGCCTCAGAGGTGTGTGTGTGTGTGTGTGTGTGTGTGTGTGTGTGTGTGCTCGCTGGAACAATCCATGTGTTTGGTTCAACATTTTCTCAAACCAAACGCAGCTTGGTGAGGACAGGCTGATCTAAAGTCACACACTTGAGGACCTGTGCAGCTCGCTGACCGCAGCCTGACCAGCTGAAGCGTGCAGCGCTGCAGCACACTGTGTCTTCCTGCTCAATGACAGGGTATTGATAGCACTGCTAAGCTGATTAGGCACACTGGCTGCTCATGGAAAAAGATGCACAGCAGGCTGAATATCTGTAGCATATAGTTATCACAGTGAGATGGGCTCTGATGCAGACAGCATGTTAACGAGAGACATTTTCTGAATGCAGACAACAGAGGAAATATGACAACATAATCAAAGGGCCATTAATCAGTCTGCTTTTTTTTTTTTTTTTAAGTCAGTCCTCAAATTGCTGTCAGAAATAGTTTAGAAATGAACTTGCATAGAACTAAGGATGGAAAGATACGCTTATCTCATGATGTGTAAATATGGGGTTCACAATTCACTATAACTACAATACAGTATAATAAAAAGTTCAATGAAAGCAAAGTATGGCTATGCAGAATTACATTTTCTGAGCCAGAAGCTTTTAAAGAAAAGGTATGTATCTGCTAGAATGTAAAGAATTCACATATTGCTAATGGCACAATTCCTTTTTTCTGCCATTTTACATTTTTTGCATTACAATATTTTTTGCTGTATGGCTCCATTCCAATTTTGTATTGAGGAACTTAACATCATGCTGCATCCTCACACTGAGCTGCAACACAGTCCATCACAAACTGCAGCCTGTGTGTAAGTTACAGGAGCCGGATTAAAAAAAAAAAAAAAGTGATGTCAGATGGTGTTTTGATAGGATCTGGACTCACAAAAGGCAAACCTCTGCTACATGTGATCTATAACCTTTATCAGCTTCTGTTGGCAGCCAGCAGCCAATGGAAGAGCAGCACAGACCCTGCCTTAGTAACACTGACTAACTCTTCATGCCTGCAGTGTCATGGTAGTGTAGATACAGAGTAAAACAGCAGGCCTACAGTCATGGTTTATTCTGCCTGACTTATAACCAGGTAACTGAGCTCCCCGTCCTGTTACCTTTATGAGAAATTATGCCACTGCCGTGAAAAACAATGTACAGACACAGATCACTATGTGCAATTTAATTCATTTATTTGCAAAATTGAAAAAAAAAAACATATTTTTAGTTACTGAGTATTGTAAGTTTGTAAGAGTGATGCTTTTACTCTGAAGGGGAGGAAGATAGTATAATTCTATGCCTTGTTATTGAGTTACTGAAGTTTTTATATATATATATATATATATATATATATATATATATATATATATATATATATATATATATATACCAAAACATTGTGAATTAGACAATATTATGTTTACTCTACTATACACAAATCCTAGAAATAGCCCACCAGCCTTTGAATAGAGTCCACTCCCAGTTCATCTGAACAGTTTAACTGATGTGAGAGATTCCAGAAATGATGTAATAACAGTTTGGACGGGAGAAACGCAGCTTTTTGGAAACGCTGATGTCGACTGTCATGTGATCTCGGGCGGAATCCGGATCACATGACCTGTGTGGGCTTGCATGTGGTCAGTAGGGGGTCTTTGGTGTTTTGGTGCATTTCAGTGCATTTCAGCTGATGGGATTCTGGGAAAAAAATCTTGAAGCACTTGTGTGGTGGAATGTGGGTGGAACGGTGTTCTGGGTTAGTCTGAACCTGGCTTTTAGTATTTCCCACTGCACTTGAAGGAGATTCTCTTCTCCCTGCAAACTGCCAGATTCTGACTTTAAATAACGTTGTTCCCCCTTTCTACTGAGGGGGAACAACGCCCCCATCTGGCCAAAGAGGAACACGCAGGCCTCAGGACCAGCATCCTCCAGCCTGCAGTTACAGCAGACTGGAGGTGAACTCAGGACCAGTCGAACTGGAGATGATGATGATGATGAAGAAGAGGATTTGAAATTCATTTTCGCCGGCAGGCATCAAAAACAAACATGCTCACAACCAAACTCAGTCTGCACAGCTTTCTTCAGCCCAGGGTGAAACCAAAAAGTAAACTGTCTGTCAGGCACCTCAGCAGAACAGAGGCCGGAGCTACAACTTGGAGAAACTGGAGAAACAGGCAGCGGCAAAATAAAGACATGGTAATCCCATGATTCCATCAGATAGATAGATAGATAGATAGATAGATAGATGGATAGATAGATAGATAGATAGATAGATAGATAGATCATATAGTTTTGCTTGATCATCATTCACACTTTTCATCAACATGTTGAATCATTCAGCAGCAGGTCAGCATCTCCATGTGTAAATCATGAATGTGCTGTACAACAGCTGGAAGTGAGTGAAGCTTTCTGCTGTGCTGCCTTTAAGTGCTCCTCCCAAACTGCTGCTGTTAAAGAGCTGAAACTGAGGGCGTTTATTTCAGGATTTTTTAAAATCTGAAATAACACTCTACGGAGGGATGTAGGAAGCAGGTCTGCACCCGGAGATTCTCGGGGACAAAACGCGGTCTGGGCCACATTCATGGTCTGCTCCGGGGACACAGGAAGAGTACTGGACACTTATATCGTGGCCATGAATTAACTAAAATATGGGAACCACAAAGTTAAATTAAAGAGACAATCGAGTTATCTAAAACGTGGGAACAAGTTTTATTGATTTTTTGTTATTGTCGTTGCTCTTCTCAGTAAAGCCTTGTTTGCTCGGCTCTTCTTCACTCACCACGAAGCCTCGTTTATTCCGACAGGTCAGGAAGGCAGCATCCCTTCCATTCCAGTCACAACAACAAAGGGGACGTCGCCGACGTCACCACTTGACGTCGTGTTGCTTTTGAACGAGGAAATAATTTATTTATAAACTGACGCAAGGGCGCTAAATCTAAAATAAACCATTAATAAAATGTGAAAATATATACATTTTTATTTCCTGAAGCAGCTGCACGCATACAAGGTGCGGAAATACTTCACTTTGACCAAATAAAGTCGTTAATTAGTGCTAGCTAAATGCAAGGAAGGAAAACGGCTTGCTATGCTAGCAGAGTTTAGCTCGCCGGGTCAAGCTACATTGCTAGTTAGCTAGCTAGCTAACGGGAGTGATGGGGTAGTTATCAGTTATGGCGTCAACATGCAAAAGTTATTTATCCGCATTCCTTGTGTTTCAGTGCTTTGTGTGTTGGTATTTATTGCTGAAGGTGGATAAGATAACCAGGCAAATAGAAAGCCGGCATTAGCTAAAGTTAGCTCTAACGTTACATACGTATGCAGACCCTGACACACTGGAGTTCATTCGGCTCCGTTAGCCGGTTAGCCTCGGTGATAACAGGTCTGCTAGGCCGCAGCATCCCGACCTTTTCTTGCGCATCTTCCCATATATTTACACTGTGGTTCTTAGGATCATGGCGCCCCGTTTACAGCTGGAGAAAGCGGCTTGGCGCTGGGTGGAAATGGTGAAACCGGAGGAAATCCGCCGGGAACACATTGAGCTAGCATACCGCGTCAACGTGCCGGCCTGCAAGAGAGGAGCTTGCAGGTAACGCCGCATATTTCTTAACAACATCCCTCTATTCCACAGTAACACCACCACCAAGATGTGCTGGCTGTGTGCTGGCAGCTAACGTTAACCCACTCCTTGAATAACTTGTCTGCAGCAACAGAGGCTAAAGTGGAGGCTTGGTAGCTCGATGTGGAGGAAGCGGTGTGACGAACCCCCATTCAAAAGTCAGAAAATAAAGTGTTTACTCGCTTATCGCAAAACGCACATAACTTGTAGAGCATCTCTGTACCCATGACAGTCACTGACATGATCCGCTGGTTAATTCGGCGTGCATTGATTCCACTAAACATCATGTGTTTGCACAAGATTTCAGCTCTCATAGATTATTCCAGAAGTGATCTTCAACCCAAACTAGGCTAAACATTTAAGGGCGGTAGGCATCAGTGTGAAGCAGTTCTACATATTGAGATCATATGTAATAAGATGCTGCTTTCCTAGTGATGTATTTGCTGAGAGCCTAATGATTCACAAAAGGTATAAGCAATCATTGAAAGGGTATGTGGCTTATTACAGAGCAGTGTGACAAAATCCCATTCAGAAGTTGGGAAAAAACTGTGTTTACTTGCTTATCGCAGAATGCACATGACATGCATAACATCTTTAAATATGTTATACCTATCAGCATCATGCACCTATTAATTCGGCATGCATTAAGTGCACCAAACAGCATATATTTGTACAAGATTCAGCTTTTATAGATTGTTTCCGCAGTGATCCTCAACCTGAAATAGGCTGAACAGTTATGGGCTGTAGACATTAGTGTGAATCACTTCTAAATATTGAGATTATATTTAATAAGATGTTGCTCTCAATGATATATTGGCGGAATAGGCGGACGATTCACAGACTTTAAGCAATCGTTTAAAGGGTGTGTGGCTATAAAGTAAGCATCATTAATCTGACAGGTTTTTAATGGCATTTGGTGTGACACTCCATACAAGAGAGAATTGCACATACATCACTTTAAAACTGTAGTGATGCAGGGAACAGAGACACAAAGACAATGACCTTGTCTTTCTCAGGAGGAATTGCAAAGGGAACCCCAACTGTCTTGTCGGTATCGGTGAACAGGCATGGCTGGGAGAAATTGATGAGAATGCGTTCCACAATATCGATGACCCAAATTCAGAACGACGAGACAAGGTAATTTTTTCATCTGTTGTACACACTTCAGATTGTTATTACTATTTTTTAATTGAACACCGATCTGTAATCTGGACTCTTGAACTTATTAAACCAGTAGATGGTTGTTTTTAGTGCTGTGACTTTTTAAAATGATGAGTGGTAATCTATTGATTATTTATTTAGATTAATCATTTAGTCCATTAAGTAATAACGACAAATGCTCACGGGAAGTTGGCAAAGCCCAAAGTGATGTCCTCAGATTGCTTTCTTAGTCTAAAAAAAAGCCCAAAGTTTTAGTTTTATAATGTTATGAACAGAGAAAATTAAGGATTTTTACTTTAATGAATATTCAAAGTTGATTAATTTGATCGATCAGCTAATTGTTTGTCTTGTCGCTCTCTCTCTCTCAGAACACTTTTGTTGGCCTGACCAATTTGGGTGCCACATGTTACGTCAACACATTCCTGCAGGTGTGGTTCCACAACCTGGAGCTGCGCAGGAGCCTCTACCTGTGCCAGAACTCCCGAGCACAGGAGCACAATGTCGACTCCGGTAAAGAAAATTACTAACACTGCAGACCCTCTCTGTTGGTACTTATAGAGATCAACCAATTAATTGGTTTGGGTGATTAATCGGCGCCGATACAAACTTCTGGTATCAGCAGAACTTGGCTCTGATTGGTAGGAACTAAAATTACTAACCCGTAACGGTACACAAGAAATACCTTGTCCTTAGGCAAAGGGGCCATGAATAACTTAAGCTTCATATCTGAATAAAAATAAGAATAACATGAATAAAGTAATAGTTGCAGTACTGTGAATGATAATGAACAATGAACAATCTTATACAATAATCACTTAATGAAGTTTAAAATAACAGTGAAATTATTCCTACTGCAAAGCTCAACATTGCAGAAAACTGTGTTTGCTCCGTTGAAATGTCAGGCTTCTCAACTGGAATTACTGAGTCTGGAGGAGGAAAATCACTCAAAAAGTAAAAAGAGCTCCCACCCAGGGAGTTGTTCTACATACTAGATTTTTTTTCCTGGTTTGATTTTCGGTTTCAGATTTATTCAGTTGGGGGAAAATGTTTTCAAAGTGATATGACTTAAGAAAGTGGTGCTGAAAAGTGTCCCCACCCCATCCCTGTTCAGTCAACTGTTGATCAAGTCCCACAGATGCATTTGCTTTTTAAGATGCATCAAAGTTAAATGTCACTTTGACCAGCGTGAAGCCTCCAGACAACTTGTAGACATAAATGGGTAATTCCAAACTGTGTTTAAGTTTGTTTTCTGTGTTTACAGACTACGAACCTCAGTCCATCTGTGAGCACCTGCAGTACCTGTTTGCGCTCCTGCAGAACAGCAACAGAAGGTACATCGACCCGTCAGGGCTGGTCAAAGCTTTGGGGCTGGACACGGGACAGCAGCAGGTAAATCTCCAAATGAAACTTGACACGTATGAACAAGAACATGATTTCAATTTTATTACAACACTTCCTAGACTATGAATTTAAGGACTTGAAGGAATACTCCAAAGTATTTAATTGTCTCAGTCGTGCTGAGCTTTTAGTCTCAGACCTTCATCAGGGGCAGTCAAGGAAGTAAGATGGTGCATTTGTAACCTCTGCACACAGGTATACTTACATCTATCGCAGTGATCCGGACACTGCTGAAGGTAGAGGAAGATCCACCACTAATTAAGTTCTCCTCAAACCACTCTGCTTTGTTTTTGTTTTTGTTTTTTTTTTAATTCCACGACATCTGTTTCAAATCCACATGATCCACTGTGTAAATCACACAGCTTCAGAGCTGCTGGAAGGTTAATTTTTTCACTTGGATGGAGCCAGGCTAATGACTCCCATAGACCTCAAGTGTTTATGCTAAGCTAACACTAACATAGGAACTGAACCACCGGACATACAAAAGTGAAAATGGTACCCAACATCTTGTCTGGGTAAATCCAAAAAAAAAAAAAGATTTTGCCTAAAATATTGGAGTATTCCTTTTAAAGCAGTGAAACAGACAGGTAACACACACACACTATGAGGTGTGTGTGAAACTAACAGTTTATCAAATCAAATGTTTATATAAATGAGTTATCCTAAGGTAAAATAAGTGTAATTATATGCCATTTGGCACAGCCCTAGTTACACATAGTTTTTTCCCTCTATAGATGGCACTTCAGTTCACTCTGTCCTCTTTTGTTTCCAGGACGCTCAGGAGTTTTCCAAGCTCTTTCTGTCTCTGCTGGAGGAAACGCTGTCCAAACAGAAGAGCCCGAGCCTGCAGAATGTCATCCAGCAGCAGTTCTGTGGACAGTTCTCCTACGTTACTGTGTAAGACCTCCTGCTCTCCCTGCCAGCCTCAGTATTACAACCTGAACTAGAAACTAACTCAAAGGAGGCGCCAGGCTTCGACTCGCAAAAGTGAGACGTCCATAAGTTAGCCCGTCAAATAAAAATTGGGTAACGGTGCTGTAGTCAGAGGACATCGAGTTCTCAAGCTGTTGGACGCTTTGCAAGGTACTCTGAGATCGTGTCAGAGCTTCAGTTTCACAATTTCAGAGAACGCAATAATTGGAAATATAGAAATAGTTTAGTTTTGCAGAGGGAAAGCTCTGCGGTTGCTCCGAGAGATGTGTTGTTCTGTCTTCATAGGGGTATTTTTTATAAAGTCATGCTGTCCGGCTGTGTGGCGATTTATCAGAAGTGCTGCCAGTCAGAGGTGAAAATAGATTTAATGGTCTTTTTATTTTACATTCACGAGCCAAATGGAAACCTTGTTATTGTCAGAGCTAACAGATCGAGCTTGGCGCTGGGTGTTTTCATGAGGCTTTGTGAACGTAAAGGTTATGTTTTTGTTGAAGCCGTGATATGGATTGTTATCAGAGTTACGGGGCGGTGCACGAGGCATTAATGTGCTTGACATGATTTTTTTTATCAGCAGTGGGTCCTGACAAAAAGTGCCATGCAGGGTTTTGTCAAATTTGACTCCTTACTGATCTTTTCTGAACCGTTTTTATGTAATTTGCTAGAGACACAGAACCAGGACAGCTGTGGAAAGGCATTGCATTAGTGAACTTTAACATGACGTTGCGCTGATAAATGCTTAGTCATTGCAAATCTGACCAGACTGTTTCCGATATTTTCCTGTATAATTTTTAGAAGTTTGTCAGTGTTTTCAATCCACCATATTGACAAAAATGGAGAATGGAAATGGAAAATAGAGATTGTGGGTAACAAGTGTGTGATTTCATTGGGCAGGTGCTTGGGGGACCAAATGAGAAGTTTTATTCTACTTGGGGATTAACAGATCATTACAGTTACCTTCAAAGTATTTTGTAATTTGGAACTGATTAAAGAACATAACCAGGGGCCAGTTGCATAAAAACAGAGCCAGCCTTTGAAATATAAATATGAAATATAAAATATATGAAATATAATATGAGATATAAATATAAATTTGAAGTCTGCATGAACCTCACATGACTTGAACTTCCTATAAAACAGAGCATCTTAAACAGTGACATCATCCTGCTGTAGTGGCTTTAAATTAAAATTTCAACCAATAAAACCTTCAAACATCTTTAAACATCCTCTCTCAGCCACCTGTCCCTTCAAAATAAAAGTGTGTTTCTCTCCCAAACTGAGATTCTCTTGGTTTGCACTTGTGAATGATCCTTGACTTGCTGTAGATGTTTAAATTACCATAACAGAAGTGGAGGTGCAGTGCTGTGGTGAAACGTCTGGGTCTTGGTTTTGCAGCTGTAACCAGTGCGGTCGGGCGTCTCCGCTCCTGTCCCGGTTCTACGAGCTGGAGCTCAACATCCAGGGCCACAAGAACCTCACCGAGTGCGTCACCGAGTTCCTCAAGGTAACTCTCGTCTCCATGCTACAACTAATGCATTTCTGTCAGGCTACTGGGAATGTTCAGGTTGTTTTTGCACATGTAAACATCATCAAATAACCTTTATTGCCATTACACAACGAAGTCATGTTCTGCTCACCAGAAACACTTGATTTACCATCACAACAGCTGTACAGGGGTCGGTCTTTTTGTGTAATTATTTTTATCGTTATTCAGATATTCCAGAGTTACAAACATCATAGAACTAATAAACATGGCAGACAAACAGTACAGGGATCAGTGTTGGTGACTCTGGTGGGATGTGTTGACAGCTGGCTGGAACAACAGGAGCACAAAGTCAGTGCAGGGTCACAGTGTAGTTTATATTCAACAGACTGAGCTGTACATATCACAACACACACACACACACACACACACACACACACAATTCTGTCACTATGAGCATTTAGGCACCCTGGTAAATAGTGAGTTGTTTTCTTATGTATTAAAAAAAGAAATCCTCATGGCTGAAAATAAAAATACTGCAACATTTTGGGCAAAATACGCCTTTTTTTCCCGACTTCCCCAGACTGAGACCAGATGTTGGACACCATTTTCACCTCTGGACGTCCAGTTCAATTCCTATGGGTAGCATTGCGTGTTAGCTTAGCATAAAGACTTGAAGTCTATGGGAGTTGTTAGCCTGGCTCTGTCAAAGTGACCAAATAAACCTTCCAGCAGCTCTGAAGCTGTCTGATGTACACAGTGGATCATGTGGATTTGAAATACATAAGTAAATAAATACATAAAATGCATGTACAGAAGAAATAAATAAGACAGCTTAAGAGTGGCTGTAAGGTTTATTTTTTCACTATGACACAGCCAGGCTAACAACTCCCATAGACTTCAAGTCTTTATGCTAAGCTAACACAAAGTGCTACCCATAGGAACTGAGCCACTGGACGTCCAGTGGAGAAAATGATGTCCAACATCTGGTCTCAGTCTGGGGAAGTTGGAAACTGGGGATTTTGCCCAAAACTTTGAAATAGTCCTTTTAACACGGTGCCTTCTGATAAAGTCAGTTGGTCTCGTCCTGTCTAAACTTTCACACAGAAAATGTAAAGCACTTATCAGTACGAGCAGCTGTCAAGTTCGAGTCCCGGATGCACTGATATCGTTCTTTGAGGTCAACATGGCCGATACAATGTACATTTAGCAGTACAAGTAGTACAGATGCCATTATAAAACAGTGTAACTTTCTCAGACAGGCTGTTTTTTTTTTTTTTTAAACAAAATACCATATTTTAATTTATTGCCATTTTAATAGTAGTATTAAGTGACATTCTAGATAATAGGTCAATTGCACAACTGAACACCAGCAATACAAAATATTGTTGGGCCAATACCAGTTGTCACTTTGTATATCAAGGGTTTTTTGTGCCAAAATTCAAGTAAATGAAAAAATGCTTAATACTCAGCGTCTTTCTGACACTCTGTTAACTCTTGGTCCTCCTCCACCTCGCAGGAGGAGAAGCTGGACGGGGACAACCGCTACTTCTGTGAGAGCTGTCAGAGCAAGCAGAGCGCCACCCGCAGGATAAGACTGCACAGCCTCCCGCCCACCCTCAACCTGCAGCTCATGCGCTTCGTCTTTGACAGGTGAGCCGCTGCCACATCAGAGCCCTTCTGATGGTTAGGAATCAGACAGACTTTATGGTTTCAGTGGCTGCACTGAACACGTAACGTATGTGGAGCGGATGCTGCAACACGACTCTTCCACTATAATAATCAGTGAACCAGGCTCCACCAGGCATGACAGCAGTGTGTAGGTGGTGTGTATGCACCGCAGTGATCTGCTCTAGAAACATAAAAATAGACCAGTCTTCTATTTATATCTTTTTACGTGAGGTGTGTGCAGCCCTTTTACACAGAAATAGCTCATGAAGTGTCTGTATTTTAAAAAATTAATCTACCAGGATACAGGAAATGACTCTAGCTTTTAATCACCCTGTCATGTTTCCTAACTTGTAGATGTTAACTTACCTTTATCACACAAACTCAGAGAAAAAGTTTCACAGCACTGTGCTGGGTCCAAAAACTGAAGGCACCATCCCACATAATCCAAAAACAAATGCTCACTGTATTCTGTTGTCTTCTCACACAACCCTGTGCCATACATGCACTGCAGATTTACTGCCTGTGTGACAATTTTATATCCCTCTCTGACCCATTTTGAAAAATTAATTTCAATTTGTCTATTTTTCTGTAGACAATCGGGACACAAGAAGAAGCTTAACACCTTCATCAGTTTCCCGGAGCAGCTAGACATGGGACCTTTCCTGGATGGAAAACCAGGTATGCACATACTTTTTATCGTCTAATTTTTGTGGCTTCCACCCCTTCTGTTTTGTTGATGTGACTCCATTGAAAGTAAATCTGTTTTTGTGTGGTTGTGTTTGGGCTGACTGCCTCTCCAGACCAGAAGTGTGTGTATGAGCTGAGTGCGGTGCTGATCCACCGCGGCGTCAGCGCCTACTCAGGCCACTACATCGCCCATGTGAAGGACGCCTGCACCAGCGACTGGTACAAGTTCAACGACGAGGAGATCGAGAAGATGGAGGGCAAGAAGCTGCAGCTGGGCATCGAGGAGGACATCGGTGAGTGGCAGGAGCTTCATCTGCAGACATTTCAGCTCTATTTCTATTATCATTATCATTATTATTATTATTATTATTATTATTATTATTATTATCATATTTGTTAACGTGTAGAGTAATGGTCGGCATATCATTGGGTGTGAAAAACTCCTAAAATCAAGTGTTTTGAATGCAGTTATCAGGGCAGATAAACACAATTGGACTTAATGTTGCTCAACAGTCATTTTCCTGGTGTCATTTTTGTTGTTTAGTTTCACAGTGTTTATTAGCCACTGTGTGTTCTTTTGGAAATTTGACAGTTGTACCAGTGTTTTTTTATTGGTTTTATAGTAAAATGGTCAACTTACAATTTTTTTAATTCAATTATTTGGCTTATTGCAAACCTGTACAGATGTCAAACTGAGGTATTATCTGTAGGAATAATGTTTAGCCACTGTCAGAATGCCTGATATTGAGAGCCAGTTGACGCATGAAGGCATTGAGGAAATGTAGAAATGAATTCTGAAAATGTCAAAAGTATTTTGTGTAAATAAAGATTTCTAAGTGAAGAAGTCCTGTGCTGCAGCGTCAGCCACATTTTGCTGAAGCTTTTTCTCGCTCTTGTTGCTCAGCTGAGACGGTGAAGTCCCAGACGCGAAAGCCCAAGTGCAGTAAAGGCTACCACTGCTCCAGGAACGCCTACATGTTGGTGTACAAAGTCCAGCAGGAGGAGAGCTCCGACTCCTCCAGGACCAAAGTCGAGGTGCCAGGTGAGCCGCTTCAGACTTCACATCATCCTCAAACACTCCTCACAGCATTTCACACCTCCATATTTATGCCAAATATCTTGATAATGATAGGATATATGACATGACTGTGGGTTCACAACTATTTGAAATTTTAAGTGTAGCGACAGAGATGATTGAGCATTCTTCAAAAAACAACATGATAATAACAAACGGACATAGAAAATGCAGTTACTTCACAAAATGTTTTACTGATCAGAACAGACCAGTCACTGTCTTACGGTGTGAGGCAAGTTTCCGCCTCGCAGATTCGAGATGAAGTTGAGTTTGATTTGAAAAATTGAACCTCATGTGAAAACATGTTATTAACAGCATGGAAATTTGTGTTATTTGCATCACCCGGCATGAATCTGCATGCATTCACGTCTTTGCACTGATTTTGTATGTAACTGTGCTTTGTGAAAAACTTGCTTCATTTACTGTCACGATACTTGGGTGCCAATTTGATTTGCATCACGATTCTACAAGTATTGAGATTCAATATTATGATTTATTCCAGTGTTTGTTTTTGAATCCTCCTCTAGTTTGTGTCTATAAAGTTTAATGAGGCTGTGATTTTCCTAGAGGTCACTAGAGGTCATTTTATACAGTGAGGTCCAGTTTGACAAAATGCTCTAATTGCAATACTTAGGTGATATTTTTTCCCACCCTCAACATATAGCTGTACCGCTCGTAGAGTTGAATTGATGCTCATTGTTTGAGGTACCAAGATCACAAATAAATGTGACAACTGTTCAGTGCATTTTTCTTTTAAATGTTATTGTTTGAGAAGTCTGTGAGAGAAAAATAATATTAATAAATAAGTCAAGTAAACTTTTTTTACACTGTGAAAACACATTTTTAATTTAAGAGGAAACAAATTTTGTGACAACTCCTCTAGTGACACTCTAACAGTCAAATCAAACTCAGTCCCAGTATTTTGCCGGTTGTTTGACGCTCTCCTCTGTGCCTCGGCCTCTCCTCTCCCAGCCTTCTTGCAGAAGCTGGTGGACCGAGACAACCACAAGTTTGAGGAGTGGTGCAGCGAGATGGCCGACATGAGGAAACAGAGCGTGGACAAGGGCAAAGCCAAGCACGAGGAGGTGAAGGAGCTCTACGAGCTTTTACCCGCCAAAGACGGTCGGTAAAAACACTCCCTGACACCCCAGTCCACTTAGCAGAAACATTACAAAACAGTGACAGCAGTGTATCATGGGAATTATAGAGACAAGTCAGTGTAATGGTAGATTTTGTCACCACAGCTCCCCTGTCTGGAGAAATGTTGCTACTACACCAAATCACCTTTGAGCAGACTCTGGATCATTTCAGATTTGGGAAAAAAAAACAAAAAAACTTCCAAATAACACATGATTTAGTGTCATTGTACATTTGTCCTCCAGTCTTTGAACAGTGACATTTAGTTTTAACACAATTGATTTCATACAGTATCTGCTGTAAATGTGTTTTTATACACTGTACATGTACTTGGTGTGTAAAGGAGCCTGTCATTCTCATAAATAAGCCTCGACAGGGTGAACGAAGACCCCAATCACTGTCAAGGATCTTATTTGAAATTATGACCAGCTCGCTGTGCATTACCTCCCTCTTGTTATACAGCTGCTTACCTTTAAGATTTATTTTTTGAATGATTTTATTCCTTGTTAAAATGAATTTCTATGATTCTATCAGAAAACAGTTAGGCTGACATGAGTGTGTGCAGTAACCAAGAGGTAGAGACTCTCTGGTACAAGATGGTACTGATTTATGATTCTGATTAGAAATCAACACAGTTGTGTAAACTGTTTGACCGCAGTGTAATATTAATATGTTAATTATAATAAATATCAATGTGAAACAGCAATCAGTTAAATAGAAATGTCAGACCTTAGAATGTGTTTATTGGCCAGCCAAAATAGCCTAACTCAGCAAAGTTGTGTAATAATATTTGTTGTTGGTATGTCAGTGGCACTGCTGTTAGGCTACTTCCCAAGTTATATTTTTTCTCTGATTTAAGAAAAACATGATTTAACCTTCATGAATTCTCTAAAACCTCTGGAGAGCGTGCGGTCCTGAAACAGAAGTAAAGACGTGTGTCACCAGAGATACACATTACAGAGATATGACTAAAATTTGTCATGGAGGCAACACAGTAAATTGTGTGTATCCGGATTCACAAATCAAAAACTGCATTTATATTTCCATTTTCTTTTGTATTAGGAATGGGAAAGTACATAGTGTGCAGGTTGGAGGCTCATTTTTAAATTTTGCTGTTTGCCCCCTGATTCAGGCCACAGCAAACGGACACGGGGCTCGAAACCGCCCTGATACTTGCAGTCATGGTTGTTTTCTGTCTCTCTCTCTTCATGTTTGATGTGTCCCTCTGCTCTCCCCCTCAGGCCAGCTCTATGAGTTCATCCCCCTCGAGTGGCTGAAAAAGTGGCTGGACGATTCCATCGCCACGAAGGAGATCGACAACTCGCTCTTCCTGTGTTCCCACGGCAAACTGCACCCCGACAAGGTGGGAGAGGCCAAGAGGGTCTCCCTGCGAGCCGCCCAGCTGCTCTACCAGCGCTACGGCGGAGGACCCAGACTGGACGGTAAGACTGAGACAGACTGTCAGAGCCTCAAACTCAGGACAGCCCAGTAGTCCAGTAATTTTAGGCCAAAATTGGGGTCAACCTAGGACAAATTGCAAGAGAAGCAAACTCAACTGATTTATCCTCAGTATGTCCTGACTGAGGGAAAAAAGTACCAAGGAATCCCATTGGCGGGAAGTTTTGAAAATCATGTAAAATCACGAAAATCACCCTTTTTAACACACAGGGGAAAGGGGTTCAACATTTGACTTTCAGATATCACTATAAAAATTCACAAGTTGATTACACACACAAAGACAAGAAAAAAAGTCAATTACAAGTTCTTTGAATTATTCTGTTTACACATGCATATCACACATTATCTGATTTGATATGCGCTAATAAGGAATATGAGGAATAAATGTCAGAACAGATATTAAAACAGTGAATTAAAAGGTTATTATATATAAAGTAACCTTTTAATTCACTGTTATATAGTAACCTTTTAATTCAAGGTTACCCCTTTCCCCTGTGTGTTAAAAAGGGTGTTTTTTGGTATTATATGGTCATATAGAGGTGATTTTCAAAACTTTCCACCAATGGGATTCCTTGGGATTTTTTTCCCCTCACTCAGGACAAACTGAGGATACAAAATCAGAGTTCGCTTCTCTTGCAATTTGTCCTAGGTTTTTTTCATAAAATGACTGGACTACAGGTCTGTCTAACATAAAAAAAAAAAAAAAAAAATTGGCATGTTAATTGTGTTTTTGTAAATGTGATTTCTGCTTGCTGCAGTTTTATTTGCAACATTTTTACCTCTCATGTGCTGCACACGTCACTGTTTTCTGCCACATTCGATGGTTGACGCCTTTGTGTTATTAATAGGCCTTTTATTTCGTTTTTGTTACAACGTTTTGTTAGTTGTGAATAAATTCTCTATATGAAATGGTAACTGTGACTGCCTTGATGGACAATAAGCATTTTGAATCAGATATACTGCTGTGCACTGTTACTGCTGCTGCCATGAATCAGAATATTTGTGGATGTCTCTTCCCTTCTTGCCCGTTGACACACAGAGCTCCCAACTCAATGAATTTTAGTTTTTGTTTTTATACATGCCGTGGGTTAGATATTTATAATGGGGGAATAATGTACATGCCAACATGGTGTGTGTGTGTGTGTGTGTGTGTGTGTGTGTGTGTGTGTGTGTGTGTGTGTGTGTGTGTGTGTGTGTGTCCAGGCTCGTCTCTTTGTAATGAGTGTGTGGGTCAGCGCTGCAGGGTGCTGCGGCTGAAGAACCAGCTCAACGAGGACTACAGGGAAGTGACCACCCTTCTTAAACGCCCACTCAGGTACACACACACACACACACACACACACACACACACACATACACACACACACACACACACACAGTGGCAAGTTCATGTGTTGCCATGCTGTGTGTCCAAGTTGAGGTCAGGTCTGATGAAAAAGGATGATTCCTGTGGACAAATTGTCTTGTTGCCGCCGCAAGCAGTGACACACTGGACAAGCTATCAGATGTATTTGTTTTTTTGATGATTGTCATGTTTGAGCTTGTTGAATGATCCTGTGTTGCCTCTGGCTTGGTGAAAGCCAGAGGCAAGGTCAAGAGGTCAAGGCTTGATACTGATAACAGATGCCTGGTTTTCACTCTGTAGCAACAATATGGACAGAAAATATAACAATGTGCATCGCTGTGTGTTCGCACTATTAGTATAGATTTATCTGACTTTGTGTGTGTGTGTGTGTGTGTGTGTGTGTGTGTGTGTGTGTGTGTGTGTCAGCGATGGGGGCTTCTGGGTGGGCAAGGCGTCTCTGCGCAGCTGGAGGCAGCTGGCTCTGGAGCAGCTGGAGGAGGACGAACACGAAACCAAACACAGCAACGGCCAGACCAACGGACAGGGACCACACACCGCCAGCAGCAAAGGTTTCTCACCCCGTTTCATCCATGCACTTGTATGTTGTTGCACTGCAGTCAGATTTGTTCTGATATGATACCATTATCGGAAATGCTTCTGATACAGCCTGAAATGCTGGGTCAGGTATCAGTGAGTACGTGAATCTATGCACCGATTTGATACCCAGGAATTTATTATTAAACATAAGCACATATATGGATTCTTCAGTCAGCTGTGTGTGAAATATTATATTTGTATGACTGTGATTACGTCTAACTGCCAGTTCTGTTCTACATGCAGCAGTGCAGTCAGTACATGTAAAAGTGCAAATACAAAATGTGAAGATTCACTTGATGTTGTGTAACACGGTGTTGAAAAAGCTGTGAATCTTCATCTTCCGGTTAATTAATTGTGTCATTGCAGAGTTTGGCTCGGAGCTGCCGGAGGGCACCGAGGAGGAGATGAAGACGTTCAACGAGGACATCCTCTGCAGTCACGGTGCTCACACATCACTGTCCCAGATTTTACTGTTTGGTTCACCTGCCGAGTGCTGCCTGGCCAAATAAAGTTAACCTGCAAGCAGACGTTTCAGCAGCCATTTGATGTGCATTTTCCACAGACGACAAGTCACCAGGAGCCCAGTGTGTGTTGAACAGCCAGCGAAGAGACAAGAGCAGATTTTCTGTTTTAATACTACTGCTACTACTACTAAATTTTTTCTAAATGTTTTGTTGGCCTCTCAAACACGCTGTGTGTTGTCACATGGGACTAAACCGGCTGCTTAAACACATTGGCGGCCACAGTTTGGGAACAGACAAACTGTAAAGACTGTGTGTGAGCTAGACTTCTTTAAAGTCACAACAAAGAGAGCCTCTTACTTCCTTAATTTGATGTATTTCTTGATGCGACAGGTTGTTGGTGCAGGGCTTAACGCAGAGACGAGTCGTTCAAAAGTGTAAATCCACGGATTATCAGTTAGGGAGAGCAAAATAATACAAGAAAATTGTACATATTTTGCATTTATCGGTTAAGAAAGGTGTATAATATTGTATTGGAAATTAGCTTACAAGGTAGAAAAGCCATTTTTAAATTTTATTATGACTTTAAAAAGAAGAAGCCAGGTGTTAGTGATTATTCTCTCAGGATTGTGTCATACTTTATTGTCAGTCTCTTCCTCTCACACACTCACTCACTCTTACACACACTTTAATCTGAAGACATTGAGAGCGTCCAGGTCCTATGTGATGATTGTGTTGTTTTGTGTGTGTGCATGTGTGTGTGTGTGTGTGTGCCTGCAGGCGGGTTGAGCATCCTGGAGGCTGAGAGGAAGTTGGTGTCGTCGGAGGTTTGGACCAAGCTGAGGGTTTATTTCCCCAAAGCGCCTGAGTTCACCCAAAACCAGGAGCCGTGTCCACAGTGCCTGGTGAGTGGAGGCACCGCGCCGCTTAACAACGGGAAGAAATAACAGACACACTGCATGAACAAGATCTGACATTACAGTTAACACACACACATTAAGCTGAATACACACGTGAGCATTAAAAGAACTCCGACATCTGTTTTCCTACATTCATTTCCTTAACTTTTCTGTAGAAACCGTCACTGAAACCGTTTGAATGGCATCAAAATTGAGCTAAATTAAAACTCACCACTTTACAAATGGTATTGAATACAACCTTGTGATTACATGAAGGTGTTTGCTCTGTAAGCAGTGGTTTTAGCGGTTTCTGGAAAAATTTAAAATTTGTCACATCTAAATTTATAAGGCTTTTAAACATGAGTGTCCACAGCATCCAGAGGGAGTAGTAGTTTAATATTAGCTTGATATCTTGATAGGAGCTTTTTTAAAGTGAGGTTTTCCCTGGTCTGTGCAGATGTTGGAGCAGGAGGAGAAGGACAACGAGGCGATCAGTAAGATGATGGCCTTGGACCAGAAGAACCAGCTGCTCAACCTCTTCCAGGAGAAAAACCGGCCGACGCTCACCAAGTGGCCTCAGGTAGACACCCAGCCACCAGACTGCCGGTCTGTCTGCTGAGGTTCAGAAACATCTGCTCACATCTGCTGAGATGAAACCAAAATTGTCCAAATGTGTTGGAAAAAAAGGGAAAATAATAAGAGAAAAATGGATTGGCGAACACTGACAGTTTAAAAAAAAAAAACACCAGAATATATTTAAAGACCACATGAAATAATAATAATGACAATAATACATTTTGTTTGTAAACTCTGTAGTGCTCAGAGACACTTTATAGTAAAAAGAGATTTTAAAGAATCACATGAAATAATAATACAACAATGAAAATAAAGTAAATAATTTAAAATCATTGATTTTCTGTATTTCTTGTTATAACAGGATGATGGAGCAGGACGGGAAAGGATTATTCAAAAATGTAAACGAGTAGAAAATCAGTCAGGGAGAGAAACACAGGTTTAATTTGATGGATGGAGTGGAGGAGTGAGATTGTCTAAAAAATTGTTAAGATTTTATTTTTAGACATTTTCACCTGTCGCAGCTGGAGCGGCACAAGGTCAAAATTAAAGACGCTCTGTTTTCCAGGAAGTAAAGGCAGCTGAATCTGTACATTAACATTAAACATTTGAATAAACTAATCAGTTTCAGTCAGTTATCTTCACATTATCTACTGACTTCTACTTTACATTCTAGCCAAATCTGGTGGGAAATCTGCTTTACTACACAAAATGGATTTGCTTTATGGCACAAAAAGGACTTGGCACTTTTCTTTGCATACCAAGATATCACAATTAATCTGATAATGATATACTGATGTATAAACGTAAGTGTAAGAATTAAAGCTTTTAAAATATACGGCGTGGATATAGGTTGTACAAGAGAGAGCAGCAGAGCATCCTGAGCAGTAAAGCAAAAGAAAAAATATTTACAAAAGGAAAATGTAGTTAAAATGTGTTAAATATGCTGATACACTGTGGGCTTAAAGTTTAGTTTCTAACACATGTGTAAGTAAGATAATGTGTGTGTGTTTTTGTCCCTCCAGAGCACAGACGTACTTTACATCGTCCCTCTGTTCTTTGTGGACGAGTGGAGGAAATTCATCAGGTGCGTTTCGGTGAAAGCTGCTGTGTTGCTGTGTGTCACGATAAATGATGTGCGTCTGGCAGATCTGATCCCTCCCGTCTCTCCCTGCGTCTCCCAGGAGGCCGACCAAATCGTCTCCGGTGTCCAGCGTGGGCAACAGCCTGCTGCTCTGCCCCCACGGCGGCTTCATGTTCACCTACGACTCCCTGGTCAACGGAGACGCACAACAGTGAGTGCTGCTCGTCTGTGATTATCAAAGTGATACCTCTTCTCTGAATAGACAAGCTAAGCCAGTGTGCTGCTGTAAGCCAGTGAAAATAGCGCGGAGTGGCAACTCTTCGCTTTGTTACACAATCTATGTCAGTGCGCTGCTGTAGCCTGGAAAGTTTCTCTGCCTGTTGGACTTGTACGGTGCCGGTGCAGTTGTTGGAATGTTTTTTCTTGGTGGTGCAGGTGCAGGTGAAACCACTGGAGGGGTTGTGCCACCCAGATTTGCTTCCCTCCATGTAATTTTCCCCAGACATACGTCCATATTCCACACAAAAACAGCATTTCATTCAAATTATGTCAAATTCGGTGATATTCCGCGTTAAAAAATAGATTGCGTTTTATTCAGCAAATTTCGTGATCGCGGAAATTAGAGGCCCTACAATGTTAACATTAACGATAACATTAGTGTCGTTTTCACAGGCTTGACCAAAAAAATGGATTAAATTTAATCTTGCCCAGGTACGTTTCTCTTGCCCTTTTCTCTCCCTCTACGAGCGCACAGCAGTAGTAATCAAACAGGAAGGTGATGACGAAAGTTTATTACAGTGTAATGTAACATTTCATGATATTTAAATTATCATTTCAAACTGATTATAATAAGTATATTTGCGCAAATAAAGGCTACATAGCCTATATACGTGTGTATATATCCATTTAAAATTGTTTTAACATCTGGAAAAAGAAAAAAAAATCATCATTCCGAAGGTGTGGCGGCTTTTATTTTGCCGTGGCAGTGTGCCACGATGAATTACATGTAGCGGAAACCCTGAAACCCGGTATTAAACAGGCACCTGGGCAAAGTTATTAAAGGCAATAGTATTGATAAGCTCTGACCATATCAGTTCTTCTGTCTGTACTTGTTTTAATGTTTTGGTGTAATTTATTATCACTGTATAGTATCAGTGACAGTAGTAGTATTCACTCGTCCCCAGTCACAGCAGGTCACGTTCTGATCTCCTGATTCAGTCTCGGGCGTCCTGATTATTTCCAGCATGTTTGAAAGTTTAGTTGCTGCTCCTGCAGGGTGAGACGTGACTCTGAGCCGATCTGTCACGCTGGCCAATCAGATTGCAGAGAGATATGTCAGACAGCCAAGTGGACAAACACAGTGGGAGTGGTTGCACCTTGCATTATGCAAACTGTGTCACCTCTGCTCCTCTTTGTAATGCTGATTGACTTTACCATGTAAACGCCCCAAACCCCGGTCTTCACCTTCTTTCTATCTGCATGTGTAAAGAAAAATTGCAACGTTTGTGCGTTAGCAACCAATAGAGACAACAATTATGAGTTTAGTAGCCACAGTTTGTACATAAATGAGAAACACCCGGGTGAATGCCTGAAATGCATAAAAATAAAAATTCTCTCATGGGCTCGGGGGTGTTAGTTTACCCAAAGTCGATGCATGCGAGGCTCTGAAGTGTGTGTAATGTGGTGTGTTTGCCCCTGCACAGTATAGCTCTGCTCTGGCCCAGCGAATGGGAGGTGATCAGCAGACTCTTCATCGTAGACCAACCAATCTCCATCCACTGCTCCTGCCAGGCCACGCCCACCGGCTCCACCCCCCAGTACAGCACTCAGCCTGGTAAGACTGGGAACACCCCAGCACCGTCCTGCTCCTCCTCCTGCTGATTTATCAGGGCTCTCACAGTACCTGAAAAATCACTGAAGGTTTGTGGGTTGAAGAGAATGAAAGCAGGGCATTTAAAATTTAAAAAAAAAAGAATAGATGGCTTGAAAACATCAAATTGTATATATACTAGGGCTGGGACGATATGCTTATCTTCTGATTTGATACTGTCAAGACACTTGGTGATGCAATATGTATTGCGATTCAATACTACAGTTTATTGCAATTTTGTTTTTTTTGTTTTTTAGTTATCCTCTCTACTGGAAATGTGTCAGAAACTCTGTGATGCTACTCCAAGACTGTTTAGGCCCCAGTCTGCACAAACACACCATTTTACAACAGGCCACAAGAACACATGTGGACTGCAGGGTTTGTGCCTCAAACTGTGTGTGTGTGTGTGTGTTCCTGTGTGCAGAGCTGTGCTGGGAGTGCCGAGAGGGTTTCATCTTCCAGCAGCAGAGGGACCTGAGGGAGTACACCCAGGCCACCATCTACATCCGCAAAGTCATCGAAGACAAGACGGTAAACAGAAACCACACACAGTCACTTTGCAAGAATACAGCAGGGTGTATTTTCCAACTGGTTTCACATTTATTGCATTAGCTGGTGATTTTCAGCTCAGATGGAGTGAAGACCGGACTGTTCACCTCTTCCGGCACCACAGAGGGAACCCTGTACCACAACGCTGTGATTTTCTCTCATCTTTAATGTCCAAGATGACGCCCACTGACAGCCCCGCTCTGCGTCTGCATGTTTTCTCCTCTGTGTAGATGATAAAGGAGGCCGGGCCGGAGCCAAACGCCAGCAGCTCGGAGGCAGAGGAGGAGAGGGAAGAGCCCCCGAAGATGGACGGAGTGAAAGACCCTGACTTCAGCCAGGCAGTTCCATCACCACAAAGCACCAAGGTACTGAGCTCCCTCAGCTAGAGCTTTTCTGAGGAGAAACAGAATGTGGTCCAAACTGCTCATCTAGTATAAGAAGGAGTCATAGCTGTTGCCATAGTGGTGCTAGTAGTATAAGCTGTGTACTAGTAGTCGTGTTAGGAGGAGGAAGTTAAAAACTTTTATTGGTAGAATATATTTCCATGTAGACAAAGAGAGGTGCCACAAAAAAAAAATAGAATTATATTATTTTATTATAGGCTACATATTAAAACACATGATGTTTCAGCCCATCTGTTCAGTGATTTTCTAATCAATACTGATTGCCTGGCAGGTACCACAGGAACATAAAAGAAAGATGAAAACACATCACTACAGGGGATTTTCTGTCCACAGTTATCATGGGAGTTAAATGAACACACCTTAGTCCTCCAAGTTCATCCCTTTGGGTGACAGAGTGTCCAGAGTTCTTCATTTTTCCTAAAAACCATGTAGATATTATAGTCTGTCCTCTTTTGTTTTTTTTCTGTTGGTTCACCTAATGAAGGCCCTGGTGGTGTGTTCTAACATGTAGCCTAAAAATTAAAAAAAAAAAAAAAAAACATAATTCAATTTTTTTTTTTTTTACAGTGAGTAAGAGTGGCGCCTCTCTTTGTCCACAGTTTGCGGTCCCTGCACCTCTCACAGCCAGCAGAGGCTCTGTTTTGCTTTCCACTACAGAATATATTTCATCCCATTTTATTACATTTCTACACTGCAATGACACTGAGATTTTTTTTTTTTTCATTTGTTTTTTTACTGGTGTTTTTTTTTTTCACTTGACTTTTTTTGTTGAATTTATTTATCAAAGATAAACCCTAAATCCAGTGCAAGCCTCACCTCACAGTCATGTGACTCTGTCTCCTCCAGTCAGAAGACGCCGCGAAGCGTCTGAAGCTGAGCGACGGCAGCGCGGCAGCAGGAGCAGCAGGAGCAGCTGGTTCTTTTCCTGCGTCCAGTCTGATCAAACCAGGAGGGATCAGGAGGAGCACCCGGCACAGGAAGCTGAGAGGGGAGAAGGCACTGATCGTCTCCGCCAACCAGACCCTGAAGGAGCTGAAGATCCAGGTGAAACACTTTGTCCAGCAGCTTCAGACGGTCAGACTGCAGTGACACGACTGACCAGAGGGTTGATGATATCTGGAGGCCTTTCATCAGAAACACTGTTGCCCTGCTCTGATAGGATAAATATGGTGGAGTTTGATTGATTACTTAGTTCTCATAGCAGATCAATACTGCACTAGTGTTAAGACTGTGTCATATGGACAAAAATGTTCACAATCACAGTACGTGTTTAAGAATTCTCCATGTAAAGTTTGAGTTTTCTACATTTAAAAAAAGTAGTCTAGCATCCACCAGCTGTCTCAGCAAGGCAGTAAAGCAAAGCCAGCCTACAACACATGTGGATTACATCAGTCAGCAAAACTAGAAAAGTCACGGTTAAACATCTGTGTGAAACATTTCTCGTGTGTGTTCATCTTGACCACTGAAGGCAGAATTAAACAACACGCTGCTAGACTCAGAGCCAGAAGTGAAGTTGATTTATTGTCTTGGCACGCAAACATACATCCATTGAAAATAAATCCCAGCCTTTTCCTAAATGGTAGATGGTTTTATTGGCCAGCTCAGCTCATTAAGTTTTTTCTTTTGTCGTCATCAGTGTTTGCTGTTAATTTGGAAAAAAAAATTGAAATAGTCAAATTTAAAGGTATTGAATATGAATGCAAAATATCTTCTTCAGTTCAAGTATACAGCCTGTTAAACCCTAAACAATATCTTGTGTTTGTGAGGCTGCTGACAGAAACGCATGTCGTTTCACCAACAATCATTTGGCTTTCATGAAACATCAGCTTGGCAGGGCACATGTGCTGCAGGTTGTGTGTGTGTGTGTGTGTGTGTGTATACTGCATTCACAGGGTTGCTTTAACTGTGTCCTGCAGATCATGCACGCCTTCTCAGTGGCTCCGTTTGACCAGAACCTCTCCATCAACGGAAAATGTTTGACAGACGACTCGGCCACGCTGGGCAGCCTGGGCGTGATTCCCGAGAGCATCATCTGTCTCAAGGTGCGTCACACACACACCAACCAGCTCCAAGTCACATGTTGTCTTTCCTAAAGTGTGTGTGCGAGCGCTTTCTGCTATTTGTTTTGTTTTGTTTTGTTGTCAGGATTGTCAAAATGAGTCATGTTCTTGTCAGAGTAGCATTTTGTAATGTCATCAGTCTCTAACCCTAACCTGCTGCACCTCTCTTTGACTCCATCACGTCCTACTTCCCTGTCATACTGACCTGCAGCAAGAAACTCAAGAGAAACCTCATACTCGTAGATTTATTCCAGCAGCAGCAGCTTGCTGTTTGACCTAAAGAAACCTGGCATAGTAACAGCTTGATACAGTCATCTAGTTAATAAACAAAAAGATGATTTGTCCAAAAATCAGCTGTAAAATTTCACACAAAAATTTTCTTAAAGGTCTGAAAACATTAACTTGAACTGATACCTGTAAACACTCAGAGAAACTGAAACTTATTTTGTCATCAAAGCAGAACAGACCCTTTACTTTACTTTGGTGTAGTGTTGTGTTGTCTAGTTAACATGGTGGAGAAATCTCCTCGTTATTAATTCACAAGACTGGATTTATATCTCTCTGTTCACTTCCATAGCAAAACAGCTCCCAAAATAACACTTTTAGCACAGAAACCAACACCAACAAAGAGGATTATTTTTGACAGCATATGGTTGATCATGTGTGAAAATTGAAAATAAAAGTGGGCCTAAGCAGCTCCCTTGTGGAACACCACAAGATATCTTTTTGTCTTTTTGCTGTCAGAAAAACAGCCGTTGAACATCACTCCCTGTGATCCGCCAGAGACGTAGCTAAAGGTGAAAAACCATAATACTTGAGCTTTGCAATAAGAAAACTGTGGTCAGTGTCGTAAAAAGCTGCTGTAGGATCCTGTCATCCATGTTAACTGTGGATCAGTGATGTGTACTAATGCAGTGCTAGCTGAGTGTCCTGGTCGATTAGCATGCTGAGCGTTGTAAGTTATCCATTTCTTTGGTCAGGGTTGGTGTCTCGTATCGACTCCGAAGGTGAACACACACACCGCTTTTCTCTGATCCAAAGTGTGTTTCCTGTTTCCCTGCAGGCTGATGAACCCATAGCAGATTATGCAGCGATGGATGACGTGTATCAGGGTGAGTTTACCTGCCTCTCATCTGACTTTCCTAAATACAGAATTGTGATATTAACAGTTTCTCATATTGAGCCATCTGCCTCTTCTTCCTCAGTGAGAATGCCTGAAGAAGGATTTAAAGGTGAGCGTGCTTTTCTCTCCGTTGAAGAGTTTTCTTGTTTTGTTTTCATTGAAGTTTGTATCTTCAAACATGAAGGTGTGGTTAACGTTTAAACACAGCATGGTTGAATTTGTTTTCTATAGACTCTCATTGTAAAAAAAAAAAAAAAAAAGAATTATAATAAAATTATGAAAATTGAAAAACATTTAAAGCTTCAAAAATGTAGAAAATAATCTGAACATTGAAAAATGTAATACTGTCGCCAAGAAAGTATGAAACAGGAGAAAAATCTGCTCAGAATCGCTGAAAGTGGCTGAATTTTGTGGGGCCAAAAATGACTTTTAGAGATTAATTTTAAAAACTATGAGACGTCAAAACTGTGTTGAGAGGAAGTCTGTTCCAGACGAAGCTGAACATTTTAAAGTTTGAATGAAGTTCAGACTCCAGCTGTTAAAAAAAAAAAAAAAAAAAAGAATTTGAACAAAATTAATATGAAAACTGGATTTAAACGGGATTTTTAAGTTTAAGTTTAAGTTTAAGTACACTTTATTAATCCCACAAGGTAACCAACTCACTGTAAAATGAATTTAAATATTTATTCCTTTTTTTTTTTAAATCTGTTTTTACTTTATTCTGTTGAATGTGTGTGTGTGTGTGTGTGTGTGTGTGTGTGTGTGTGTGTGTGTGTGTGTACAGGCACTGGGCTTCTCAGGCACTGAGGAAAACTTTGCTTTAGTTCTGCTTGAACGGGACGGACGTCGGGCGAAGATCACACAAGCTTGAATTTGTCAAGTGTCCATACACAAATAAGTGCTTTAATTTGTTTTTTTAAGTTTTGAGTAGGTTTTCTTTGATAAAACTGTGACTATGTTGAAAATCCGCTGTTTTTCTTTTTCTTGTAAAATAAATAAAAGATTTGCTGGCTTTTGATATTTAAACTTCCCAGTACGTTGTCCAGGACTTTGTGCTCGTGCTCCTCGGCCTGACTGCAGGAGGTGTTGGAGGCTCGGCGGCTCGGCCTCGGTCGGCTCGGCCCGTCCTGACTCTGCCCTCCGTTTTAGACTCCTTTTTTTATAACCACATTAAAACATGAAAGACACTTTGTCTTCTCTTCTCCTTTGCGTTCCCGTGACGTCCAAGCTTGTGGTCTCACTGCAGTTTCTTCCGACACATCAAACAAATGCACGAGGAAATAGCAAATATCAAGTACTACAAATGTAACTGCTCTTCATGTCTGAACATTTATTACCTCAGCAACAAACTTGTAGAAATATCCTCCATGTGGCGTTTAGAGGTAGAGAGCTCCACGCTGTGTACAGGCTCATTTCCATGACAAGTGACAAACAGTGCAGGCAGTGCTATGTACTATTCTTTTCACTCTTATTTCATATGGACAATAAAGATATTTTCAAATCACTGTGTCTTCACTTCTAATGGATATTACGTGGAACAGACTACCAGCTTTATTTAGTAATATTTGTGGTGATTTAAATGATGTGATTACATAATTCTGCCTTTGTTTTCGTGCTCTGCAGGCACATGGCGGGATGACGGCCTCTGTGTGTGTTTACTCTGCCACAAACAGCCACATACAAAGTATTTAATGTGCACATTTTAATAAACTGGATCTACTACAGGGAGCCCTTTCTGGTGCGTTCACTGACTTCAGGACTCTTGGGGTTTCCGACCTGTAGCTTCAGTTCAGGTTGCAGCTCTTAGACGAGTTCTGGTCGAGCTGAGAGCCCAGCGGGACGGCGGCTGCTGACTGGACGGTCCAGCTTCAGCAGCACAAAGTCCCTCTCCACCGGACACTGGCTCTGCAAGAACAACAGCTCAAGATCAGAGCCGGCCTGTGGTATAAACAGGCTGTGTGGTTGTTTAGGGCCACAGCCACCAGAGGGGCCACACACTCACTGTGACCTTGTGTTTCTGCTCTTACCATAGACTGTATAAATATACTCTTACAAACACTGCAGTGTCGGACTTTCACAAATAAAGTCCGTGTTGTGTCGGTTAAATGCTATTAATTAACCCTTTGTTCACCTTTCCTGCCTCTGCGCTCAGACCACAGTAGGAACGCACAGGGCGACTTATTTTCTGCTCCAGGGCCCAAGTTGGTAGCAAACTTCAGGGCTGAGCTCCTTTTCTTTCTGGCCGAGTGGCCAAGTAACACACACAAACCGGCCTTGAGTCTTGAGGAGTTCCCGCATTTATTTTTCTGACAAAAGCTCTAAGGGCACACACATTTTATTTCTTCTGTTTGCAGCTGCCTTTACAACACGCTTGGCCCCGGTTGCCAGCTTTACAGACACACACACACTCCCGACTGCGCAGCACATAGCTCACTGCATTATCCCTTAATATTAAAGGGGCCACGGCATCTGTATAGACCCGTTTACTGTTTGTAAACAGTGAAAAGTGACATGAGCTGCGCGCGCATTCTGGTAACAGAAGTATGGCAGAGGACAACAGCTTGTCAAGCTAAGCTTGGGCTTTATCCGTCAATGCTACACCAACAAACTTAATTTATCAAATGGCAACCGGCTTCCAGATCCGTACAATATTTGTGAGTGGGAAGATGACGTTACCAAATGGCCGAATATTGAATGGCCAGATATACATATTTGGTGGAGAAACCTAGTGTGTAGCTACACCAGAGAGAAGCTAAGAGCATACAAATCATTTGATGCTTATGAATATGTTATCTGCGGTCACGTTGACACTGAGTTTTGTGTCTTGAAATCAGAAATCCTCTCCAGCCAAAGACAAGGACACAGTACCACTATGTACCAGGCTTGGCTGATAATAAACAAAGCAGAAACTACATTCTGACTGCGAGTTACACCTGTATGGCAGGGCGAGTATTATTTTGTGTTGTTGGCTTGCAGAGTTCAGAGTTCGATTGTTATGCAAACATGAAGTCTGCAACTGTTTTACTGTAATTTCAGATTCACTTATTACTTTCCTCACCATCACCATTCATTGCTCCTGTAGCTTAGTCATAATGAAGATTTGAAGCTAACTCTCATAATCTTTACATAGTGGCAATTTGGTCATAATTTCAGAAGCCAGTAATTTTTATTTGCACCTAAAACCAGATTGTGCTTAGGTTTGATACATGCTAAAATGTTTATTAATTTAGAAGTTATGAACATGTTAGTCATTTACAAAATTTGGCTGAGACAGGGTTGCCAGGTCTGTGAGACAAAAGGAGCCAAACAGCAACTCAAAACCAGCCCAAAACCTGCCCAAGCTGGTATAAAAAGCCCCCAAAAATCAGCCCAATACCAGAACTCAAAATATACCCGTAAAAATACATATGTTTTGCTTTTAAAGCCCAACAGCATTGCTATAATTGCAAAATGTACTATAGGGGAGCGAGGGGTAGAACCTAACGTTTCAGGCCAAAGGCAAAAAAATGTGGGATATGTAGGAGTTAGAGAACTCATTTTTAATACAAGCAACATACACATCTCTGCTACAAATAACACTTTAACTTTGTTTCTAGAACCTACCATTTCCGTGGAATTTCACCCTAAGTGGAAGAGGAGAAATGTTACAATTAACCCCACAGGTGGGGTTAATTGTAATGAAGGGAGTCTTAGTTGTAACACTTATAGAAAGGTTTGGTTTAACGCAGTTTAATACTTTAATATTATAGGAATATTATAGGGACACTATAGTAATATTGCCATAAAAGTCTTGTGGCCAAAAATATAAATGCAGGCCTACAGTACCACAAGTACGCCATGAGTCCCATTTAGGATATTACAAGAATATTATACGCCTACCATAGGAAATAATAATAATAAAAAAAAAATAGGTCTATAATAATAGTAAAAACCCACGCAGATGTGCAGTATTGTGCAGACTGCAGGGGTAATATCATTCTGTGGGTGAATGAATGAATGAATGAATAAAGACAATCAACCCATCCCACATGGGGTTATTCTGACACCACATAAATCATAACTCTGGCTTGTAAGCCTCACAGAAGAAAAAAATCTGTTAATACACTAGTTGGAGTATCTGTTTCAATATACACTAGCTACTAGAAAGAATACAGTAGAAATCCCATGATGATAGGGGCTCACATGTTATATCCACACACACCTTGCTCCACCTTGTGCACACACACGCGCGCGTACAAACCTGACTAGCACTCACTATGAGTTAGCTAAATGTTTTGAATCAGTGCTATGTTTTAGGCAACATGATGCTCAATACGTTGATGTAAGATTGGATTCGGTTATGCACGTATACAGTTCAGTAGTCAAAAAATTAGAAAGGCAAAGAAATTCACTTACTTGGTGGTAAAACACCCTTTTACACGTATCTCCTCAAAAATGCAGCCAATTCCCCCCAAAATTCGCGCTAGGCTCTCTTACGATCATGTGACGCACTAACCGGAAGCACTTGCCGGTTAATCTTGTGCAACTACCTTAAAAGTCCGTGTTACAACTGACCCCGCGTTAGTTTCTACCCCGCGCTCCCCTAATATCTATAAAATAACACCATAAACATTAAAGGCAATTTCCCAAAACAGTTCTTTCACCTATTTAATTTACAGTATATCAGAACTTAAAATATAATATGGGATACCTTACTTCAGCTGACAGGCACCGGGCACAATTGGTGCTGATGATGTGACTGGTCATGTGCTGAGTGGCCTCACACAGCATTGGCATATTATTTGTCTGTGGAGCATGTGACATATGTGGATAGTTTACAAGTACCTGGGCGTCAACATCAACAACAGACTGGACTGGAAATCCAACACCGAAGCTGTGTACAAGAAGGGGATGAGCAGACTCTATTTCCTGAGGAAGCTGAGATCCTTCAACGTGTGCAGCAAGATGTTGGAGATGTTCTATCAGTCTGTTGTGGCCAGCGTACTCTTCTTCGCCGTGGTTTGTTGGGGGAGCAGCATTGGAGCCAGCGACACCAACAGACTCAACAAACTGATCAGGAGGGCTTGTTCCGTGATCGGCTGCAAACAGGACACTGTGGAGGCTGTGGTGGAGAGGAGGACACTGAACAAACTGCTATCCATCATGGATAACCCTGACCACCCTCTCCACCACACACTGGACAGACAGCGGAGCTCCTTCTCCAACAGACTGATACAGCTCCGCTGTTGAATGGACAGATACAGGAAATCATTCCTGCCACAAGCCATCACACTGTACAATAACTCACACCGGTCTGACAGAGACTCACAACTCTCTGTAGTATAGCTCTGTTTTTAATACTCCACTACCCAGCACCTTAATTGTTTGTTTATTTATTTGTGAATTTCCCAGTTGATCCCAGGGATCAATAAAATCTATCTATCTATCTATCTATCTATCTGCTGATCTGGCCCGGAGTCACACACAACAACCGCACATTTTGATGCTGTTGACGGTATTATTTAACGCTGTTCACTTGTCCGGCCGAGGCAAAATTGTAGTACATCCGTTACCAAACAGCACGCGCAGCTTTTCGATGACGTAGGCTGTAAACGGGTCTATACCTATATCAATACATCTGTGACTGTCTGCATCTCTCCATATAACTACAGATATAGATACATAACTGATAGATATGAGTTATAAAACACGACACAGAGTCCTGTTGTGCATAATGTTTGAGTAAAAGCTTTATCGTCCAGTTTCAAACTTTGTTAGAGAACTAAAAGTAATCAAATTTAATAAGTTACATTACTTTAATGAATTAATGAAAATTGTTACATTACTTATTATATTTTTCACAGGTTAACTCGTATTATAGAGTGAGATTTTCAAAAGTTATACAACACCTAGATCCGACTGAACAATCTGACTGGTCAATCAGATGTTTTGAATGTGCTCAAATGAGCATGACAACACAGCTAGCCGAGCTCAAATGAAAAATACCTCATCACTGAAAATATTACTCCGCCTATATCCGCCTGGTGGTTCCTGGTGGTAGGTGGGCAGGGCGGTCGCGCCAGAGTTTGGCTTGCGTAGCCCCCCGTCTGTGCTGGGACATCTCCCCTCCCCAATCCCTTCCTCCTTACCACATGTGCATTGTCTCAAGTCATGTTGTAATGTTCTTACATGTGCTTATTTGTGCTGGGGTGTTTTTTTTTCCAAATGCCATGTTGTACTCCCTTTGGAGCCCAGTTTGACATTTGACCTTTTTTCTCCCTTCCCTTCCCTATTGTACCCCTTTCTCATCTGCCAAAACGGATACACGGATGCGCCGCGCACGCTGGCTGCTGCCACCGAAGTTCTCCTGGTCCTGTAAACCCCTGTACTGTCATGTCCTTTGTGTTTTTCTTGGACAGGATGTAACTTAAAGTAATTTCGTTATACTGTCCTCTGGTATAATGACAAATAAAGCAATTCTGATTCTGATTCTGATTCTGATCTTATTGCCTGGGTCTGTGTGGTTTCCACGGCAACACAAAACATTTCACCGAAACATGTATCAAATCCGCTGTCAACTTTGTTCGCCTGCATAACGGACCGTTTTGTTGTCAATTTTGATTTATTTGGTGACCTAAGTTGGGATAAATGGCTCAACGAGGAAGACAAGACAAGACAAAAAAGGGAGATACGGGAGAGTGAGTGAAGAGCTGGATCAGCTGCAGAGGTCAAGAAATGAAGCCGGTATGGCCGGTCAACGCCTTACACCGTCAAATGTCTACAAGACTACCTGACAAACACTGGGCAAACAGCTGATTTCTCAGTAAAGATGAGCTACACAAGATCCTCCGTGAATTTTCTGGAGCTTTAATTTCTATAATAAAGAGAATGAAATGCCTCAGAAGATTCAGCACCACGGACAGTACCCGCTGAGGCGGATTTAGCTCCACAGACAGTACCCACTGGTGCGGGTTTCAGCACCACGGACAGTGCCTGTCTCAGCAGATTCAGCACCACGGACAGTACCTGTCTCAGCAGAGTCAGCACCACGGACTGTACCTGTAATATTTCCCACAGAGATGTGCAGGCTATAACTTTGTTCTTGTTATTAATTTGATAATGCTATCAGTTATTAATCAGCCTATTAATAGTTATTAATTTGTTTATTCTTTATGAGTTGCCAAGGCCACTGATTTAATTAATTTGTCAATTTGTTTGCATCTGTACATTGAACATTTACTAAATCAGCACATCTGTGTGTCGTCTTTATTTCAGAGGTAAATTGATAATAGCCTGAAAAGGTGATTAGCAAAAGCCCCTGAAAGGTGGGGTTGAAATTATACAACTCTTACTTTTGTTGTTTTTGCTGCTTAGCTGACGTTAAATTGGAGTGACACACCCCCATCTGAAATAAACATATCTATCAGTTCATGAAAAAGCGAATATTCTAGTTATAACATGATTGAGTTAGCAGAGCAGTTTTATGTGTGGTATTTATTCAGTTTTGAGGAATCACGATGTCTAGAAAACATGATATGCCCAAGTTGGCTGGCTGACAAGGACTAGTTAACGTCAGATCTCATGTATTTCACGTCAGTGATGCGGCCAGGAACGAGGTGTTTGCGCTGAGTTCTGTTAGCATGACAATAATAATGGTCAAGCACACCCGCTCATGTAATAATGCTTAAATCTGTGACCTGTTACTTTTCAGAAGTAACCTTCCCAACACAGCCAAATGCAGTGTTATGTAATATGAACTAATGTAATGTGACATAATGTGAGGGAGCGCAGAGTAAAGGTTAGTGTAAGGTAACGTAATGCAAGGTCATATAAACTGATGTAATACAAAGGGATTAAATGTGTAATGTAGAGTCGGCCCTAGGACTTTGGTGGCCCTAAAGATTTTGTTTGTGGCCCCAAAACACATCCAGCACAACCATCAAATCATGCAGACACTCCTCATAACTGCATGAATACGAGCAATTAATAAGCTAATTGCTTTTTCAAGGCAAGCAATTAGTGAAGTGATGTGAATCCAGTTTGTAGAAAGCACTGAGTAACATTACTCCATTACCCAAAACAGCGAGCCACATCTGTGTGTATCCCAAATCCCAAACGCCCATATACACTGAGAGGTACAAGTCATTCTTTCATTCTGTAAATCAACAACACCATACAGAAACATAAATAAAATGAAATAAATGTTTGACACTAAATACCTATTATACAACACGTAGATCCGACCGAGCAATCTGATTGGTCAATCAGACGTTTAGAATGTGCTCAAATGAGTAATTGAGCACGGTAAAAACCTCTTCACTGAAAATATTACTCCGCCTATCTTATTGCCCGAGTCTATGTAGTTTCCATGGCAACAAGAAACGTTTGTCTGAAACCCGCATCCAAAGCCGCCATCACCTGTTAACCTGCAGAATGGATAATTTTATTAAAAATTTTGATTTATTTGGCGGCCTAACTTTCAATGAATGGCTCAGAGAGGAAGACAGAACAGAACAAAAAATGGAGAGATACAAGCCAGTGACAAACGAAGAGCTGGATCAGCTGGAGAAGTCCAGAAACGAGGCCAGTACGGCCCGGTCAACGTCTTGGGAAGTAAAATGTTTCCAAGATTATCTTTCAAACACCGGGCAAAGAGTGGATTTTTCCACTGTGAGTAGAGAGGACATGAACAAAACCTTGCGAGAGTTTTATGGAGCTGTGAGGAACAGCCAGGGCCAGCACTATGCAATTGGCAGCTACATCGGATTGAGAGCCGGGATTAACCGTTATATGAATGATCCACCTCTTAGTCGGGCATGGTGTCTTATGCAAGACACTGAGTTCACTAGTTCTAACAACGTCCTCAGTGGACTCATCAAGACTCTCCAGAGAGCAGGTCATGACAAGAGTCAGCACCATCCTGCCATTACAGAGGAGGATATTAAGATACTGAGGAACTCCGCAGCCATGAACCCCAAAACACCACAGGGGCTGGTAAACAAAGTGTGGTTTGACATACAGCTTCACTTTGGGAGGAGAGGAAAGGAGGGGCTGCGGAGACTGACACCGCAGTCATTCATAATTAAACGAGATGCAGCAGGTGGGTTAATGAAGCAGCATCATTAAAACGTTACCATTAAATGTTTACAAAAAAAAACTAAATTGTCAAACTTCCCTAATGATTGTGGTTTTATTTTGAATTTAAGGAGCCAAATATGTGAGTCTCGCCTTCAACGAGGAAACGAAAAATCACAAAAAGCCACCAGGAAAGGGATCGCCAGAGCAGAAGAGGAGCTATGTTTGAGGAGCTGGGGAGTGGATTTTGTCCAGTCTCATCCTTTGAAAAGTATGTGTCTAAATTGCCTAAAGAGGCGAAAGCTTTTTACCTCCATCCAAGGAGAGCAGCCAAGTTTGAGGATGAGGTGTGGTACTCTTTGGAGCCGATGGGTGTTAACTACCTCGGCTCAATGCTTTCTCGCATTTGTAAGGAGGCTGGCACGTCAGTCATCTATACAAATCACTGTATAAGAAGTACCACAATCCAGAAACTGGCTGATGCGGGACTGGAAGCAAGAGAGATCATGTCAGTCAGCGGCCACAAGTCCGAGAGCTCGCTGCACAGCTACTGGGCTCCTTCCCTGACCAGCAGAAAGAGATGGAGCAGCGTGCTCTGTCAAAATGTCCAGCATCTGGAGGAAAGATCCTCTAACATCTCTGCACCCCCTGCTAAATGGCAGACACCAGGCATGGGGTTTATGGACAGCTATTTTAGCAATTGTTCTTTTAATGGCAGCATCCACTTTAATTTCTATGGTAAAGAGAGTGACATGCCTCAGTAGATGCAGCACCACGGACAGCGTCTGTAACATTGTCCACGGAGATGCGCGGCTAGAACTTGTTAACTGTGCTTGTTATTAATGCGTTAATGTTTTTAGTTATTAATTAGCATATTAATCGTTATTCATTTGTTTATTCTTTATGAGCTGCCTAGACCATAGCTTTAATTAATTTGTCGATCTTTTTGGTTTTGTACACTGAAATGAACATTTAGGCTAATAAATCAACACATCTGTGACAACTGCTGTTTTTATTTCAGAGGTAAATTGATAGTAAAAATGGATAATTCCTTCTTCCCTAGAGACAACAGGCCAATGTGCCTGATAAAAGCTCTCATTTCAAAGAAGCATGCTGAACTATTGTTCTAACTGCCACCTGAAGAAATAAACAGTGAAGAAATCAGTCCATGTGCGTAGCTGCTGGCCAACCAGCCAAACAAACTCCGCTGTGCGGGTCCCCGGCGCTTTTTTTTTTTTTTTTTTTTTTTTAAACAACCACATGGAGTGACAGCGGGGACGACCAATCACGCATTAGCAAGAAACGGCAGAGCCAATCAATGAGCGATATTAGGTTGGAGGCGGGACTTCTAGCAGAGACCGGCTGTTAACCCTTTGTGTACCAGAAGACTTGACTAGACACTGATGGACAGAGGCGCTTTGAGTGTTTGTTGCATAGATACAGAAACATAGATGCCGCGTTTGCTATCTGGCGATACATCAGCGGAGCCGCCATATTGGTAGGGGCAACAGAGTGGGAGCGCCCGGGAGTGAGACAGCAGACCGCAGCGAATATGCCAGCCTCATGTGCTGCTTATTAGTAGAAAATCGACAAGGTGGGATAACCTTTCACAGGTATAAGTGGCAGTTTCATTGTATTGAACTGTTTAGAGTTAGTGATCGTAAAATGTTGCTTCAAACTGTCATGAAAATGAGCTGACACTGTGGTGGTGATCTAACCTAGTAACCTCACATCACCAGCCTCTTACTCCAGGTTAGCTAGCTTACTGAGTATATGACTAAAGTAAAGTTAAACGTGATATTTTGATCTTTTTGTATAATTTAGTTAATAAAAATGTTCAGAGGAGTGTGTTTACGTTAGCTACATCTAGTAAGCTATGTTTATGCTGCCAACTTTGGCTTAATGCACTAGCTGCATCATTCAGCAACCATTAATGCTACGGCTTGCTGATGGCTTTGTTTTTTGTCAAAGGTTCCCGAGTGATCCTGAAGCTCGGAAAGCTTGGGCCATAGCTGCCAGGAGGACGGATTTCTAGCCCACTGAGACCACGCTTCTCTACAGCTGTCATTTCAAGGCAGAGGACTTTGACAGGACTGGGCAAACCATGCTTAGCAAGGACTGTGTTCAGTTTTAAGTTTTCCCGGCTATCCGAACTTTCATTAGCTGTCACAGATTTTCCTACGGGAGTTGACTTTAAATCTTTTTATGTGTTATTAAACACCTTTATAAACACATTGGTGAATAAAAATTTTGGTAAGGAATTTATTCCCAGATTTTCATAATATTCCATGACATTTTTATTGTGTTGCTTGTGTTTTATTATGCTGTCATTATGTGGCATTGTGTGTTATGTGGTATTATTTTAATCATTCTCAACTTAATATTTTACATTTTATACTGACTACTTGTGGATGCACCTATGTACCCAGGTCTCCTGAAAATAAGATCTTGATCTCAATGGGACTTACCTGATTAAATAAAGGTTGAATGAATGTGTATATTATAATTAGTTTTGTATTCCATGTCTGAATTAATGAAGATGAAAATGATGTTCTATGTAGGCCAAGCCAAGAGTGCTGAAAAATAAATGATTCCTACAGGTGACAACGTGGGCAAGCTTAAGTGTGGTGTGGAAATGGAACAACAAACTTAGGTCTTTAACATGTTATGAAGATGGAAAAAATAGGATTTATCATGTGTCTTGGGTGTGTGCGGATGAACTGACTGGGTGTTCTCTTAACTGGAGTCTGGGGAAAAAATAGTTTTGTTCTATTTATTACTGAATTGATTTTATTATTATTAATAGAATAACAAGCAACCAGGCGGCTTTATAGGCTAACAATACAATGGATATAGAAATCTATATATTTGGAGACACTCAAGTTGAAATTGTTAATATTCTTTTACATTTGATGTTCCCTATTCACTAGACAGTAGCCTGCATATCCCTGAGAGGTAAGTTGTGGCTATTCAGGGGGTGTTTTGATATTTAGAGCTGATTATACCCACCATCAGTATCTGAATTTAATTCCAATAAGTAACCAGTATCATGTTCAAGTTCTCGCATTTATAACAAGTCAAATTTCTTGAAAATCGGTTCAGGATTAAGCAAGTGACAGTCGGTTTACTGTGGGGATACTGGGGTTACAACGTTTAGAACGTTAGCTTCCGCCCTGCGCAATATGGCGGACTGACAGACGCATAGTGGCGATGTACGGCAATAGTGAACGCGGCATCTACGTTTCTATATCTGTGGTTTGTTGTCGCTGTTATACGTGAAGCCGTGCGAGCGCCAGATTGCCTGATGTGTAATCAAGCCCGTAGTGGCTAATTGGGAGGACCGGGACAATTCCCGGTGGGCCGGTATGATGTTTGGGCCGCGAGGGCCGGTGTTCACTTTTTTTTTATTTTTTATTTTTTTGGGGTGTTCAGTCATGGCAGTGGGCTGATCACGTATGCGGCTTACCGCTGTCCCTGGGCCGCCTCCGCCTCAACAATTGCACCTGACTGTAGTCCGCAGATCGGGGTTGGGCTAAATGTGGGCGGAGCTAAACGTTTGACTCCGTGCGGTGACTACAGTTAGCAGGTCGGAGTTGGGCTAAATTAGGGCTGGGCGATATGGCCTCAAATCAATATCACGATATATTTGAGCACCTCACCTCGATAACGATAAGTGGACGATAATTCCCGGAGGGGGGCGTGTGGCCACTAGATGGGGCAATGGCAGCATAATTTCTTGCTCCACAGCCAGTTTTATTGACAGTATGCCTCCTACTTGCTATAACTACTGTATTTACAGAAGTCAGACATGCAAACTCCGCCCCCCCACACCCCCCCACCCACCCCCCACCCCATAACGGGATTTGCCAGTTACCTGGAAGACTAGGCCCTTACATAGTAAGCATATGCTTAGAGCTAAATGGCTGACGTTAGTTAGCAAGACAAGCAGACCATGCTGGAATTAACATTAGAACTAGCTAACATTAGCTGGCTAATTAGTTCACTATCTTGCTAATGGAAATTCCAGCATCATATGGCCCGCTTGTCTTGCGAACTAACGTTAGCCATTTTGCTCGAAGCATAACGTTATGCAAGGTCTAATTTAACGTAAGGCAGCTCCTTCAAACTAACGTTAAAACTTTCCATCGGACTCGGAAGCCAGGCGTCTCTTCCAGACTACGTGATTCATGTGAATGACCCGGCTGACAAAAAAAAAAAAAAACGGCGATTGTAGCCGAAAGGCGACAAGTTTGCATGCCTGAGAAGTGCGACTCTAACTCTGTGCTGTCTGAGAATAACTCCAGAAAATACATATTAAATACTTTTAGTTAAATTTATTAAAAAAAAGTATAAAATATGACAAGCAAGTCCTGCTCGACTGAATCTACTTCGACTACCTCAGCTGCAGCCGCAGCCGCTTCTACATTTGAGCTGTCCTCCGTTTCCTCAGCGTCTCTTTCCCTTCTTGTTGCAGACTGGAGGGGGCGGAGTCACGTGACTCCACACGCTTTACACGTAGTACAGCGTCTTAAAGGGACATGAACATGCCTACCTACACACAGCCAAAAAAGACAGAAACGACTTTTTTTTTTTTTTTAAATACCGAACATACCGACATGAGCAAAGTGACGTCGGTTATCGTCATAAATTTCGGTATCGGTAAATTTTTGGTATATCGCCCAGCCCTAGGCTAAACGTGGGCGGAGCTAAACGTTTGACTCCTCCCGGGCGCCATCTGGTTAGGGTTAGGTGAAGGGTTAAGGTTAGGTGTTAGGGAATCCTGCAAAATGCACTGGCGCGTAAACTAATTCTTGCTCTCTCTTTTTTGTAGGTACCTTGGACCTCCAGAGAGCTTCAGGTAAGATACTTTGTTTCATATGTTTTCTTCTTTTTACAGGGCAGTCATATGTACTGGACCGGGAAGAGGAGAAGTAGGTGAACCCCTGGGGTTTCTTCAGGTAAGTAATGTTTCTCATTTTTTAGGGATTAGGAGGGGCGCACAGGCCAACTGTGTTAGAAAATAAATATTTAAAAAGGTAAGTAAGAGGTAAGTATAAAAGGATTAGGATAAAAGAGTAAGCAAATGAAACCAGGTAGATAAGAACAGAGAAGGTAAGTATATAAAATTAGATAAGAAATCAGTGTAAAGAAAGTAAGTGCTCATAAAAGAAATAAGATAAATAAGTGCTTTTAAGAATAAGTGCTCATAAAAGGAATAAAAGGAATAAAAACACTAAAATTGGCCTATGTTCCCCTATCTCCTTATTCCTTTTCATTTAGACCCCAAGGGTGTTTTGTCATTAATTTGGTGATCCATTTTTTCTCCTCCCACAGTCTTTTTCTTTGTGACCAACCTCTCCCTCTTTCAAGTCCCACTATTACATATGTTTAATATATTATGTTTGCCCGATATACCACTTATAACAGTGCTTGCATAGAATGCCATAAATTAAATTCTTTGTTTGCAGGCTAAACTCCTGTGAGGTCGGTAGCTGGCGGTTGGTAAGTCTATTTGTTATCATTTTAAATGTTGAAAAATAACTGAGGAGGGGATCCCTCTTCTCTTTTGAAAGTGCTGCTCTCACTAAAATATCTTTTAAATTCTTGTTTTTCCTATAGGCTGCGATCAGGCGGTGGTTCTGAAAGGTGGGGTCCGCATTCTGGAGTTCATTAAAATGGACCTGGACTGTTCTACATAAGGCCGTAGCGGCTGGTGAGTATGTCATAACCATAGGAATCATGTTAGTGAATTGGCACACTTCCTGAGATATTGTGCTCTGTTGTAGCACCTCTCTCTTGATATTTCTCAGGAAGGACCTGCTATAACCCCTGGACCGGAGTGCCCGAAACAGGGTGAGTGTCGCCTTTTCCACGTCTTCCTCCCTTGTGCAAATACGTTATACGTAAACCGTATAATCTGAGATTTAATAATCCCTCTATACGTGTGGCGTGGATGGTACAATGTTTTATGCAGGAGGGCGTGCGTATCCGTGGTTTTAAAATGTACTCGCGTTCCCAAGCCAACTGTGCCATCCATTTTCTCCATAATGTATACTTCTGTGTCCAAAAAGTTTATCTTCTCTTTCTGCAGGTCGGACCTCAACGAGATCGACTCGTGGTGAGTATTTAGAATATTCATAAAGTCTTTGAACTCTGTTTCGGAATGCAGCCAAACACCAAAAATGTCATCTAGGTAATGTAAATAAAGTAACGTTTTTTTGGGGCACTTGGGGAAGACTGTTCACTCCCATTCCACCATATAAATGTTTGCGTATGCTGGTGCAAATGTCTTCCCCATCGCTGTGCCGTATACCTGTAGATAACATTGATTGTTAAACATAAAATCATTACACGTGAGTCCCAGTCGGAGGAGTTCAATGAGTTCTTTATCTGGTCTCGTGGGGTCCGGGTGTTGTTGTAGGATTTGACTTACTGCTTGTAAGCCTTGTTCCGTATTGATATTTGTGTATAGGGCATCTACATCAATAGAAAAGAGAGATGCCCCCAGAGGAAGAACGACCGATTTCAGGCTCTCCACAAAGCTGTACGTGTCTTTAATGTATGCTGGATGTTTTTGGGATAAGGGATTAAAAAAATAATCAATATCTTCCGCTACTTGGCAGGATTCGCTACCGCAGTCCAACACTATCGGTCTGCCCGTTGGGACCCTGTCGGGCACCGTCCAGGAGGCCGGGTCCTTATGGATCTTTGGAAGTAAGTAGAACTGTCTCTGTCGCGGAGGATCGTCACCATATAGGTAAGTAAATTGTTTTGCGGTGATATATTTTTTCTGATGTAGGTTGTATATAATGGATCTGATTTTCTCCTGTGTTTGGAGATAGATCGGGGCTTCCAGGGGTAAATAGTGCTGTCTATTATCCAGCTGTCTCCTCGCCTCTAGAATGTAATTCCCTTTATCCATTATACAAATTTTTGAACCCTTATCAGCAGGTTTAATAACAATGTCTATTAATTTTGAGTAGCTGTAGGGCCTTTCTTTCTGCATTGTTTAAATTGCTTTTAGGAAATCTAACCTGTGTGATGTTTTCCAGGACTGTCCTATTGCTGGCCATGAACCGCCTGAGAGGCTCCGAGGCCTCATCTTCCTCCGGTTCCCACATTGAGGTAGGTATGAAAGGTTTTCTCTCTGGTGCCTCTTTGTATTGAAAATGGTCCATAATTTTTAGGCGTCGATGGAATAGATGTAGGTCCATCTTTAAGTGCTGTTTATCCATTCTATCTGGTGTTGGAATGAAGAGGAGGCCCCTTTCCAAGACGGAGGCCTTAGGGTTAGGATTAGGGTTAGGGTTAGGGTTAGCAACCTCTTCCGGCCGCTTGCTATTGAGCAAGTCAAACATTTAGCTCCACCCATGTTGAGCCACTCCTCGATCTGCAAACTGCAGTCAGGGCTTACTCCACTGGCAGCTCTTTTTTTTTTTTTTTTTTTTGCAGACGCACCCTGACGTAACACGTCCGTGCACTCAGTCAGTGGTGTTAGAAAGATGGAAAATAGAAAGAGCAAGGGTGGCACGGAGAAGGCAAGAATTAATAAGAGGAAAGCTCTGGAAACAGACGCAGCCAAATCTGCTAAAATTGGCAACTTTTTCACTAAAACGAGCTCGTTTGAAATGACAAATGAGGACGATGAAACGGGTAAGGCAAGATGTTGAACTTTGCCTGCAAACCACCGATCAAGTTAATTATCAAGTCAATAAATTGTGTATAACATAACGTTATATAATTTAAATAATAGTGATGTAATGATGCGACGCCACATAACTGGGAAACTTTGTCTTGTAGCCCCTCAGAGTCAGAAGCCAGATCCAGCACCAAGCACCAGCCATGAGCCCACAAATCCAGAGTGGGCAGGTAGGATTGCTCATTGAGTGAAAATTATTAGAATTAATATAATGAAGAGTATGGTGTAGACCTGCTCTATATGAAAAGTGTCCTGAGATGCTAGATGATTCAGCACTACATTAATGAAACTGACCTGAATTGGTCAGAAGGCTTTGGAAAAAGGGGAGATTTGTGCTGAGAATTATGACAATTTTTAAAATGTGATTTGGTGTCAGAAGCAGAGCCAGGAGCCAGTAGTGATGAGGGGATTGCTCCTGTCAGTATGGAAGGAACAGGTGAGCTGTTGTAACACAGTGTGTGAACAAGCAAGCATTAGTTCCAATATAACCACTTTCTATGCCCAAACGATACTAGTGACCCGTTATATTTTTTGATTTTAATAATATTAGGTCGCGTAAAGCGGGCTGGTCTGAGGCATGAAACTCCAGGGTTGAAAATGAGTCCCACTCCGGCCCTGGTACCGGGGACCATTTGGGGAACCGAAGCTGAATGAACCTCCCCTCATACCTCACGTGCATCGGAGGGAGCAGTGGCCGTGGTTTCACCAATCGATGACCCAAATGTCGACCTGATCCACTTCTTACCGCTCTCAGAGCATTCTCTAGAACATGGGTTCTCAAATCCAGCATGTTGATAGTTCTGGTCTCAGACAGTTGTATTCTTCTGGGACTTGTTTTGGATGCTGCCACATGGGACTCTGCCGCTACTTAAGCTAGCAGCAGGCTGTGTTGTTTACCAGCATCTGCATTCTGCGGCCGGTGAAGAGTCTACATCGAGCTGTCCGTTTCAGAAGAGCAATCATTTCTTAGTGTTTCAAAGCCGTTTACCATCGGCACATTGAGCGCTGCTGTGGCCTGCAGCTAAATCAATATCAGGATCAATACTGAGGTGAGAGGTGACATGATGTTCTCTACGTCTGAGGATGATGCCAGATAATCTGGAAATAGGGCTCAAGCTCCAGAAAGAGCAAACCTGTCCTGCCATTCAACATCGATTCACACAAAGCAGCCATCCAGCTGCTGTGTTCAAATCAGATTTCTTCCCTCTTCAAGTCGTCTTCAGTTTTAGGAAACCTGTGGAACACCTGGCCAGGGGCTGCAGGTGAGAAAAGCCTCTGACACATTTACAGTTATGTGTTTATTAATGTGCACTGTCCAACATGAAATACAACTCTGCTGAAAGTAAAACATCAGGTACAGACCGTTAAACATGTTAATGTGACTTGGAGATCAACAGGTGAAGGGAGGGGCACAAAAGGAGAGGGGCTCAAGTAACAGCTCTCCAGTGAGCAATGTGCTATCATTCTCACATCTGTGTTTATTGACTAGAAATGCAAAAAAAAAAAAAAAAAATCAATCAGTAGAGGAGGAGGTTTAAATAACTTTTGCACAACATTAAGGGCTCTAGTTTCGCAGACCTGGCGAGGCGGGGCCGTAACGCAGATGCGCTTCGCCAACTGGGTGTGGCCAGGCGGATTTTCCAAGTTTGGCACGCCGTTCTCGGTGGCGCAAGTACTCCGCCATCCCTCCTACCGGCGGAGAGGAGGAGAGAAGGCATGGAGTGGGTTTGACACAGCCGATTCACATTTAACCAATCAAATGAGCCCCTGTCCTCGCCTTTAAAATGCGCTGCGCGAAGGCGTAATGAAAGTTTACACAGCTGGCATGGAGGTCTATTACTGCAGGCGGAGCGGAGCTCAGGAGACAGGCGCGGAGCGGAGACCGGCGAGCAGTGCGGACACGTCACCAAAACACCACAGCACCGTTTGTGCTGATTGTGAGGTTTTGGTGATGTGCGCCAGGCAGCCAAACTTCCACTGCGCCGGCTCCGCTCCGCCTTGCGCTGAAAGTAGACGTGGTTTCAGATGGCGAGCTTTTGGCGCACCTCGGCGAAGCCTTTTAGCACGAAACTGTCACTGCGCCAAGCCGAATCTGTCGGCACCTCACCCCGCTGCGCCGCCACTCCCATCTCGGCGAACCTCCGCCTGCGAAACTTGGAAACTGTCCGCCTCTGCCGTTTCACCGGTCGAAACTAGCTCTGCGCGGGGTTCGCCTCACTGCGCCACCCCGCGCTGCGCCGGGAAACTAGAGCCCTAAGATTTGAATATACAAACATTTTAATGACTCATTATTTTTATAAACCTGTCCAATCAATCATGTGTGAACAATTAAAAAAAAAAAAAAAACAACTATAAACCACAAATCAGCCAAACATGTTCTAAACCCTTTCAGGTCAGTGTTTGTTTCTGACAAACTGGCAGCTCAACCTCACTAGAAGGCTCAGAATACCACAAAGTAAACCCAGGGAGGAGCGGCTCAGTGAAGGTGGAGCTGAAGGTGTGCAGGAGTCTCAGTCTGTCAGAAGAGACTCTGTAGAAGGACAGAGTCCCAGCAGAGCAGTCCAGATACACTGCTACTCTGTGAGATCCACCAGGACGGACAGAGATGCTGGTGAACTCAGGGTTGTGTCTGGCAGAGTAGCTGTTATCATCATCACAGCACCTCAGACTCCAGGACTGTTTATTGTATCCAAGCACAGACTCATCACCTCTTCTTGTGATTCCTCTGTAAGTCACTGCTATATAAACCTCTCCACTCCACTGGACCTCCCAGTAACATCGCCCAGTCAGACCTTCTCTACACAGAACCTGAGGCTTCTGGTCAAATCTGTCTGGGTGATCAGGATGCTTCTGCTCGATCTCCCTCATCACCTTCTTGTTGTGCTTAGACAGACGGAGCTTTCTGTACGCTGTGTTTGGATCCAGTGTGAGATCACAGGCATCTGATGGGGAGAAGACACACAACACACCTCAGAAAGCATCATTCACTCAGACTCTCTTGGCTCTTATAAGGTTATTATAGTTTTGCATTTTTCATTAAAAATAATAACTAATGCCATTTTAAACTTTGTGTTTTCAATTTGAGTTTGGTTTGAATTCATTTTTAAAGAGGATTTGCTTTTTTAGTTTACTGTTTTTAATGCTTATTTTTTGTTTATATCGACCCAAAATACCAGAGAAAAACAAATACATATCAAAAATTAAACAAATGAGACCCTTTTCTGCTTTTTCTCCTTCAGTTTTTTTTCTCTTATATCTCCCACTCTTTTTCTCTACCCCTCTCTGTCTTTGCCTGCCCCCTACCCTCATCACACACCCAGAGCCGGCCCATGGCATAAACGGTCTGTGTGGTTGCTTAGGGCCACAACCACCAGAGGGGCCACACACTCACTGTGACTCTGTGTTTCTGCTCTTACCATAGACTGTATAACTATACTCTTACAAACACTGCAGTGTCGGACTTTCACAAATAAAGTCTGTGTTGTGTCGGTTAAATGCTGCTAATTAACCCTTTGTTAACCTTCCCTGCTTCCTCGCTCAGACTGTAGTCGGAACGCACAGGGAGACTTATTTTCTGCTGCAGGGCCCAAGTTGGTAGCAAACTTCGGGGCTGAGCCCCTTTTCTTTCTGGTCGAGTGGCCAAGTAACACACACAAACCGGGCTTGAGTCTTGAGGAGTTCCCGCATTTATTTTTCTGACAAAAGCTCTAAGGGCACACACCTTATTTCTTCTCATTTGCAGCTGCCTTTACAACACGCTTGGCCCCGGTCGCCAGCTTTACCAACACACACACACACACACACACACAGACTACCGACTGCGCAGCACATAGCCACTGTAACTGTCCCTTAAAGTGGCCACAGCACCTGTATAACACCTTGATTCCAGCTGCAACATGGCTCCTAAACGGAAATGTAGGAGAGGCGCTCACGGGCCAAAAAAGAGAAGATTGGAAAAGGAAAAAAGTGCGGGTCGAGTTGGGTGCACCAGTGTTAATTTTGTCGGCTATTTTTCAATTTAGTTTTAGATAAGATAAGATAAGATATTCCTTTATTAGTCCCACGGTGGGGAAATTTCACGTATTACAGCAGCAAAGTGGATAGCAAGATCTGAAGCATAATTTACAGTATAAACAGTATAAACAGATAATAAATAGCAAAAGAGCAATATAAACATTATAAACAAGGAATATAGAAAAAAAATAGAAATATGAACAATTTAAACAACAGAAGAAAATAACCTAAAACCTGAGGGACAACACGCTCCGATGGAGGTTCAGGCTTAGTGTGAAACCATGAGACCAAGTGGCAGAACCTGACGCCTGGGATTCAAGAACTGTCAGACTTGATCCAGCCTTATGGAATCACCCCTTCCCCTCCAGTCTTTACGTGGTATCTACCAGTAGTGCAGTGTGTGTGTGTGTGTGGGTGGGTGGGGGGGTAGTTAAGGTGCTGAGAATGTGCATTCTAGTGCAGTCAGTGCAGTCCTGGAGAGTGTGTGGTCTACTGGGAGCACTGCTTGTTATAGAGTCTGACGGCTGCAGGAAGGAAGGACCTGCGATAGCGTTCCTTCACACACTTTGGGTGAAGCAGTCTGTCGCTGAAGGAGCTCTCCAGTTTAGTTAAAGTGTCCTGCAGGGGATGGGAGTCGTTCACAATCATGGATGACAGCTTAGCCATCATCCTCCGCTCACCTACCACCTCCACTGAGTCGAGGGGGCATCCCAGGACAGAGCTGGCCTTCCTGATCAGTTTATCAAGTCTCTTTCTGTCAGCCGTCGAGATGCTGCTCCCCCCGCAGACCACTCCATAAAAGATGGCTGATGCCACCACGGTGTCATAAAAGGTCTTCAGGAGTGCCCCCTGCACTCCAAAAGACCTCAGTCTCCTGAGCAGATAGAGTCTGCTCTGGCCTTTCTTAGAGCCCACTCACATTGGCAAGTTTGATCCGCGCCCAAGCACGTTTGCCCCTAAAATCCGGATTCTTTGACCTGTGTGATCGCTCCGTATCGTGCTTGAATACAGTACACTTCCCCCGCTCTGGCACGGTTGGAAGGGGTGTGCTTCAGCGCGGTACAGGAGCACACACGAGCACATGCACGGTCACGCACGCAGTGCGCAGACGTAAAATCATGCAACTTTCCTCCTGCCTCTGCAAAATTGTTAAATGCGCGCAGCACGATTACCGGTGAATGGCCACGTTGCGCAATCAATAGTCAACCATGTTGACTGTGTCGCTGTCCATTGTGCTGCTGCAACCGCGTAAGTCGGTTTATAATGAAAGTACAGTAGTCTGTGTGCGCGGCGATCCGGCAGACCTGGCGCCGGCTGGCACCACGCCAGCACCGGCCGACACTGGCCACAGCACTGCGCAGTGCACGGCCACCCGGTCAGGTCAAGTCTGCCGGATCTGACAGGTGCCGCTCTGGCTGTCAGTTGGACCTTTCTGAAGAAGGAGGAAGTTACCTCCAAAACTGTCAAGGTAAATAAACATCCCATGTCTGATTAAAATGAACAAAAACGTTTTTTAGTTAAATGGAAGACATGATGAATGCATTTGAACTATTGATTTATAATGACATCGGGCCATGCCTGTGTCGTATTTCAACGTGATGACGTGCATACCAGGGGCAATCGTGCTTGGGCGCGTTTGGGCTTTAGGTAATGTGAGTGCAGGCCAGCCGGGGACTGGGGAGGTGGGGATTTTGGCTTTAGCACGATACGGGCCCAAACCGTGCTGTGGGTCCAGTCCAGTTTATTGTTCAAGTGAACGCCCAGGTACTTATAAGATGTCACCATCTCAATATCCATTCCCTTGATATTCACCGGTGTCGGGGGGCAGAGTGCTCGTCTGCGGAAATCCACCACCAGTTCTTTGGTTTTCCCCATGTTGATCTGGAGGCAGTTCCGCTGGCACCAGTCCACAAAGTCCTGCGTCAGTTCTCTGTACTCTCCGTCGTCCCCATCTGTGATGAGGCCGACGATTGCAGAGTCATCAGAGAACTTCTGCAGGTGACAGGTGGGTGTATTTTATGAGAAGTCTGCAGTATAGAGGGTGAAGAGGAACGGAGCCAGGACCGTTCCCTGCAGAGCCCCCGTGCTGCAGACAACTGTGTCCGACACACAGTCCCGGGTCCTCACATACTGTGGACGGTTGGTGAGATAGTCCAAAATCCAGTGTGTGAGGTGGTGGTCCACCCCGGTGTGCTTCAGCTTGTCTCTCAGAAGTACAGGCTGTATGGTATTAAAAGCACTGGAGAAGTCAAAAAACATGATTCTCACAGTGCTCCCAGGTTTCTCCAGGTGAGATAGAGCTCGGTGTTGAAGGAAGATCACAGCGTCATCCACCCCAATGCCCGGCTGGTAGGCAAACTGAAGTGGATCCAGTGATGGTCCCACCAGGGGGCGGAGATGAACAAGGACCAGCCGCTCCAGGGTCTTCATCAGGTGGGATGTTAGCGCCACCGGCCTGTAGCTGTTGAGATCCTTGGGGTGCGGAGTCTTGGGCAGAGGTACCACGCAGGATGTTTTCCACAGCTGTGGCACTCTCCTCAGCTTCAGGCTCAGGTTGAACATGTGCTCAACAATCCCGCACAGCTGATCTGCGCAGGACTTGAGGAGTCTGGAGCTGATGCCGTCTGGACCTGCAGCTTTCCTTGCTTTGATCCTCCGGAGCTGGTTTCTCACCTGGGTCGTTGTGAGAGACAGGTTGGAGCAGGGGGGCTGTGTGCTGGAGGGTGTGAGTGGAGGAGTTGGGTTGATGAGGTGAGAAGGAGGGGGTGTGGGTGGGGGGTTTGGGGTGATGAGGTGAGGGGGGGGGGTTGGGTTGATGAGGTGAGCAGTGGGGGGTGTGGGTGGGGGGTTTGGGTTGATGAGGTGAGAAGGGGGGGTGTGGGTGGGGGGTTTGGGTTGATGAGGTGGGGGGGGGTTTGGGTTGATGAGGTGAGCAGTGGGGGGTGGCTGTGAGCTGAGTGTTGTAGAGGGGAAGGGGGAGGAATTTGGGCAGTTAACACTGGGTGCAGAGAGGGGGGGCTGCAGCATGGAGGACTGGGCTGGGGGAGGGGCAGATGACTGATCAAATCTATTGAAGAATATGTTCAGGTCATCAGCCCACTTTTGGTCCCCCGCAGCTTGGGAGTCAGGTTTCTTGTGGCCAGAGATGGTTTTCAGGCCTTTCCAGACTCCACAGACATCTTTCTGCTGCAGCTGATCCTCCATCTTCCTCCTGTAGGTGTTCTTCCCCTCTCTGATCTTCCTTCTCAGCTCCTTCTGCACAGCCTTCAGCTCGTCCTTATTTCCAGGGGGACTAGTTTTAGTCATATTTAGTCAACTTGTATTCTTTTTTGTTTATTCACATTTTAGTTGACGAAAAGTCTTGGCATTTTAGTCTAGTTTTAGTCGAAGAAAATCCAAAGTATTTTAGTCTAATTTTAGTCAATTGTCTTTCTTTAGTCTTTGACCTGCATCGTGTTGGCTTTTTTTTTAATTTAACAATATGTTAAATTATTATTATTATTTTAAAAATGTAAATTGCTTATCAAACAGACCTAACAATTCAGCTACCAATGAATGAGCAGTAGTATGCATGTGATAACATAGATTGAAAAATAATGAATGTCCCATGTCCAATGAATGCACTTTTTGGATTGTAATTTAAAAGTCTATGACGAAAAAGAAAAATCTCCCGGTTCTCCCGATGTACAGTCCGGGCCTGTCTTGCTGCGCCGGACGCCGGACAAGGCATTTAAATTCTGGACTGTCCGGCCTAAATCTGGACGTATGGCCACACTACATACCCACCTTGACTGTATGGCTAGCTTGGGTTATTAGCTAAGCGAACTTACTTAGCCTACTAATGTGTTTTTTTTTTTTTTTTTCAACATTAAAATTTGTATTTTGATTCTGAATGAGTGAAACTAAAGGTGCGCTCACACAGACTCTTTTCTGAAGGTGCGATGGAAGCGATGGAAGCGATAGAAGCGACGGAGGGGGCGGGGCAGATGTGTCAGCGGGAGTTTATTTGGAGGGAAAGCTGTGTAGACTATATATAGGTGCTGTATACATGACTTTGTTTCCCTCCCTCACCATGGATCGCACTTTGGGAAGGCTTCTGTGCATTGCTGTGGCTGCTCTGGAAAACCGGAGACCACAGTTATCAGCTTCTCCTCCATGATCGGTCCTCCTTCTCTCTCATACTCCGGTCAACTTTTGCCGCCGCGGGAATCCAGATCGGCTCGCTATTGGCCGTCGCCTCGGTCGCGTCGCTCCTCATTTGCATAAAATTGAGATTTTCTCAACTTTTTTCGCTCGCATTGCGTCGCTCAATTCGCTTGTCGCTCACGTCGCTCGTCGCCCAATTCGCTCGTCGCCCGTCGCTTGTCACCGCTGTTGCCCGAATCGGCCCTCGTCGCCAGCGTACATAGAAAATGAATGGCAGCTCGTCGTTCAAGTCACCTCTGTCGCTTTCAGTGTGAGCACCCCTTAAGCCACAATAACTGAACCTGGAAAGCTGTCTAGTGTAACAGATGTTTAAATTAAGTTGTCATATTTCACCGAAAATCTGTTTTTGCTGTTACTGTTTTCATGAAAACTGTTTTTGTATTATTTTAGGGAGCATTATTTTGTTAAATTTACTTTCTTAAGTGTATGACCTTTGACATTGCGGCGATGTCACTTCCTGTCGCTTCGCGGCAATTTTATTCACTTGGCGCTAGCTGTGGAGAGGAGGTGTGTTTCTGGATGACCGCAGAAGGATGTTATATTGAAATATATCTGTTTACACAGGTATGTGAGCTCCCTTTTTGTTTTTATCATATTTGTTTAGTTTATAAAATACAAAAAAAAAAAAAAAATTGCTGCTGGTGGATGGAAGAAAAATGTTTCTGTGTATATTATTGAACAGGATGTCTGTTTTATGATATATTTTGTTTTGTTGATTTGAGTTTGAGACGTAAAATTGAACTTATGTAATATTTTATTCACTTGGCGCTAGCCGTGGAGAGGAGGTGTGTTTCTGGATGACCGCAGAAGGATGTTATATTGAAATATATCTGTTTACACAGAAAATAAATCCACCAGATGAGCAGACTCGTCGTCGTACTTGACTCGATCACCGCACACAGACACAACGCAGGAGGTGTAGTGGAGCCAGTTTCGGGCCAAACCGGCTACACTAGGAAGTAATGAATGTTGTGTGTTTATGATTTTAGCAGAAATAGCTGAAATCATTTAAACAAGCTTGTTGATTTCTTCCTCTTTGCTTGCTACCTAACGCTAGCTAACATGAGTAGGATGCATCATCAGTTATGATTCATAAAGGCTACAGTGGGTTTGTTAACTAGTGCCCAGTGTTTTCTTGCAACATGAAATATTGGTGATTTGGTTTATCCCCTCCTTGAACTGCCACCTTATCGTGGTGGAGGGGTTTGTGCACCCACGTGATCCTGGGAGCTATGTTGCCGGGGGCATTTTGCCCCTGTTAGGGTCTCCCATGGCAAACAGGTCCTAGGTGATGAGCCAGACTAAGCGCAGTTCAAAAACCCCTTATGAAGAGAACACCACCAAGGACCGTGATGTCGCCCGGTACGGCGGAGCCGGGGCCCCACCCTGGAGCCAGGCCTGGGGTTGGGGCTCGTGAGCGAGTGCCTGGTGGCCGGGCCCCGTGGGCCCAGCCCGAACTGGTGACGTGGGCCCAACCCTCTGCAGGCTCACCACCCACAAGTGTAGCCGTAAGGGGCCTGTGCTATGTGGATTGGGCGGCAGTCAAAGGCGAGGGCCTCGGCGACCCGATCCCTGGATGCAACGGCTGGCGATGGGGACATGGAATGTCACCTCGCTGGGGGGGAAGGAGCCTGAGCTTGTGCAGGAGGTTGAGAGGTACCGGCTAGAAATAGTCAGGCTCACCTCCACGCACAGCTTGGGCTCTGGAACCTAGCTCCTCGAGAGGGGCTGGACCCTCCACTACGCTGGAGTCGCCCTCGGTGAGAGGCGGCGGGCAGGTGTGGGCTTGCTTATAGCCCCCCAGCTTAGCCACCATGTGTTGGAGTTCACCCCGGTGAACGAGAGGGTCGCCTCTCTGCGCCTTTGGGGTGGAGAGAGGGCTCTCACTGTTGTCTGTGCCTACGGGCCGAATAGCAGTGCAGAGTACCCGGCCTTCTTGGAGTCCCTGGGAGGGGTACTGGATAGTGCTCCGACTGGGGACTCCATTGCTCTACTGGGGGACTTCAACGCTCACATGGGCGACGACAGTGATACCTGGAATGGGGTGATTGGAAGGAACGGCCTCCCCGATCTGAACCCGAGTGGTGTTCTGTTATTGGACTTCTGTGCTAGTCACAGTCTGTCCATAACGAACACCATGTTCAAGCATAGGGGTGTCCACAAGTGCACGTGGCACCAGGACACCCTAGGCCGGAGGTTGATGATCGACTTTGTTGTCGTTTCATCTGATCTCCAGCCGTATGTCTTGGACACTCGGGTGAAGAGAGGGGCTGAGCTGTCAACTGATCACCACCTGGTGGTTAGTTGGATCCGCTGGCGGAGGGGGAAGCTGGACAGACCTGGCAGGCCCAAACGTACTGTGAGGGTCTGTTGGGAACGCCTGGCTGAACCCTCTGTTAGGGAGGTCTTCAACTCCCACCTCCGGGAGAGCTTCTCCCAGCTCCCAAGGGAGGCTGCGGACATTGAGTCCAAATGGACCATGTTCTCGTCCTCCATTGTCGATGCGGCTGTTCGGAGTTGTGGCCGCAGGGTCTCTGGTGCTTGTCGTGGCTGCACCAGTGCAGGTGGGGGCCTGCTGACATCGACCGGGGATATTGTCGGGCGGTGGAAGGAATACTTTGAGGGTCTCCTCAATCCCATCGTCACGTCTTCCGTTGAGGAGGCAGAGGCCGAGGACCCAGAGGTGGACTCGTCCATCACCCAAGCTGAGGTCACTGAGGTGGTTTGTAAGCTCCTTGGTGGCAGAGCGGCGGGGGTGGATGAGATCCGCCCTCAGTATCTCAAGTCTGTGGATGTTGAGGGGCTGTCTTGGCTGACACGCCTCTGCAACATTGCGTGGCGGTTGGGGACAGTACCTCTGGAGTGGCAGACCGGGGTGGTGGTCCCTCTTCATAAGAAGGGGGACCGGAGGGTGTGTTCCAACTACAGGGGGATCACACTTCTCAGCCTACCCGGGAAGGTCTACTCCAGGGTGCTGGAGAGGAGGATTCGGCCGATAGTCAAACCTCGGATTCAGGAGGAACAATGCGGTTTTCGTCCCGGCCGCGGAACACTGGACCAGCTCTATACCCTCCGGAGGGTGCTTGAGGGTTCGTGGGAGTTTGCCCAACCAGTCCACATGTGTTTTGTGGATCTGGAGAAGGCATTCGACCGTGTCCCTCGTGGTGCCCTGTGGGGGGTGCTCCGGGAGTATGGGGTTCGAGGCCCTTTGCTAAGGGCTGTTCGGTCCCTGTATGACCGGAGCAGGAGCTTGGTTCGCATTGCCAGCAATAAGTCAGACCTGTTCCCGGTGCATGTTGGACTCCGGCAGGGTTGCCCTTTATCACCGGTTCTGTTCATAATCTTTATGGACAGAATTTCTAGGCACAGCCGGGGGCCGGAGGGAGTCTTGTTTGGGAGCCACAGGATTTCATCGCTGCTTTTTGCAGATGATGTTGTCCTGTTGGCCCCATCGATGCAGGGCCTTCAGCAGGCACTGGGGCGGTTTGCAGCCGAGTGTGAAGCGGCGGGGATGAGAATCAGCACCTCCAAGTCCGAGGCCATGGTTCTCGACCGGAAAAAGGTGGCATGCCCTCTCCGGGTTGGTGGAGGAGTTCAAGTATCTCGGGGTCTTATTCACGAGTGAGGGAAGGATGGAGCGTGAGATTGACAGGCGGATCGGTGCAGCCTCCGCAGTGATGCGGTTGGTGTACCAGTCCGTCGTGGTGAAGAAGGAGCTGAGCCGAAAGGCGAAACACTAACCCAGTTAGTGTTTGTCCTGCCAGATGTAACGCAGGACAAACCCAGTTAGTGTTTGTCCTGCGTTACATCGACAAAGCCCATCGGGTTCAGGAGCGCTTTTACAGCTTTACTCAAATACACACTGCTAATGCAGAGACTGTCGCTGCATCCATTCTTGACCAGTTAGAAGAAATACTGCCAGCCGAGGAGCACAGAGATAAACTAATAGCACAGACGTATGACGGCGCAAGCGTGATGAGGGGAGAATCCAGTGGTGTCCAAAAGAGGATAAAAGATGTGTATCAGTTTGCCCACTACGTACATTGTTACGCGCACCAGTTAAATCTAATCATGCAGCAAGCAGCTAGCCAGATCCAAAGAGTGTGCATTTTCTTCTCCAACTTGAGTGGGTTCTCTGCCTTTTTCTCACGCTCCCCAAAGAGGACAGCTGTGCTGGATGATGTGGTACACTGCAGACTTCCACGAGCAGCTCCAACTCGCTGGAACTTCCATTCACGAACTGTCAACGTTGTTCAAGAACACAAAGAAGATTTGATCAAGTGCTTTCAAAGAATCCTGGGAAGCGGTGAGTTTGATTCTACTACGGAGCGGGAGGCGGATGGATTACTGCGACTCTTAGAAGACTGGGAGTTTAACTTCTTCTTGGCTTTGTTCCACTCTGTTATGCCTCATGTCGATGTGTTGTTCAGCCAGCTTCAGAAAAGAGACATTGACTCTGTGTACATCCAAGGTGCGCTAAAAACCTTCACTGACAACATACAGAGGGTGCGTGAGGAATCTGTTCCAGCCCTGTGCCAGGAGCGCGCAGCATCCCTGCAGGTGGCCTCGCAGCGCAGGCGCCCTGACCTGGAAACCTACGGCCATATAGCCACTGAGGTGTGCGACATAGTTATGGTCAATGTGAAGCAGCGATTTGAGTTCACAGGACATCTTCAAAGTGCCACATTGTTGCAGGGTGAGTTTTTCAACACACACAGAAAGCACTTCCCACACGCAGCTCTCAACTGCACAGCTGATGCTTACCCCATGATAAACAAGGTGAAACTGCGCACTGAGCTCTCTCTTATCTATGAGAGGGAGGAGTTCAGTGCCTGCAGTGGCGCTGTGGCCCTACTCAACCTCATAGTGGAGAACAACCTCCAGCTAACCCTCTCAGAAACAGTCAAGCTCCTTCACATCCAGATCACAACCCCCATGACAACATCAGAGGCGGAGAGATGTTTCTCTACTCTGAAACGGATAAAAACCTTTCTCCGAAACTCTATGTCCAACAAACGTCTTAATGCACTTGCCATGCTGTCGGTTGAAAAGGGACTGGTAAAAAACGTTCAAAATTTTAATGCCAAGGTCATAGACAGATTCTCATCGTTGAAACAACGATGGGCCAAGTTCAGCTATAAGTGAGCTATATCCTTGATGTAAAGAACATACTGGTAGCCATAAGTGAGCTATATCCTTGATGTAAACAAAATGCTGACAGCCATAAGTGAGCTATATCTTTGATGTAAACAAAATGCTGATAGCCATAAGTGAGCTATATCCTTGATGTAAACAAAATGCCGATAGCCATAAGTGAGCTATATCCTTGATGTAAACAAAATGCTGATAGCTATAAGCGAGCTATGTCCTTGATGTAAAGAAAATGCTGATAGATCAAATTTATCAAAGAAAATGAACCTGTCATAAAATCTACCAGATGAATGTTATAATTGTTTTGTATGCGATAACACTGCACTGCAATTTGCTTTTATTGCTTACATTTTCATGACGTGGTGTTGCATGTCAGAATGTTTTTATTTATTTATTTTTTTTATTTTATTTTTTTTGCTATTTTTTTCATATGCAGTGACTACTGAATGATGTATTGTTGCATATGTTCTAGTCAGTGACATTGTGTTGCAATTTAGGTTAACTTATTGTTGCCAAGATTTATGCACTATTGAACAAATTGCGTGGGCCCTGTTGATTTAGATTTAGAGACTATGGGCCCTATCTTGTGCCACCCGCTATCCGCTGCCACTACTCAAATACACACTGCTAATGCAGAGACTGTCGCTGCATCCATTCTTGACCAGTTAGAAGAAATACTGCCAGCCGAGGAGCACAGAGATAAACTAATAGCACAGACGTATGACGGCGCAAGCGTGATGAGGGGAGAATCCAGTGGTGTCCAAAAGAGGATAAAAGATGTGTATCAGTTTGCCCACTACGTACATTGTTACGCGCACCAGTTAAATCTAATCATGCAGCAAGCAGCTAGCCAGATCCAAAGAGTGTGCATTTTCTTCTCCAACTTGAGTGGGTTCTCTGCCTTTTTCTCACGCTCCCCAAAGAGGACAGCTGTGCTGGATGATGTGGTACACTGCAGACTTCCACGAGCAGCTCCAACTCGCTGGAACTTCCATTCACGAACTGTCAACGTTGTTCAAGAACACAAAGAAGATTTGATCAAGTGCTTTCAAAGAATCCTGGGAAGCGGTGAGTTTGATTCTACTACGGAGCGGGAGGCGGATGGATTACTGCGACTCTTAGAAGACTGGGAGTTTAACTTCTTCTTGGCTTTGTTCCACTCTGTTATGCCTCATGTCGATGTGTTGTTCAGCCAGCTTCAGAAAAGAGACATTGACTCTGTGTACATCCAAGGTGCGCTAAAAACCTTCACTGACAACATACAGAGGGTGCGTGAGGAATCTGTTCCAGCCCTGTGCCAGGAGCGCGCAGCATCCCTGCAGGTGGCCTCGCAGCGCAGGCGCCCTGACCTGGAAACCTACGGCCATATAGCCACTGAGGTGTGCGACATAGTTATGGTCAATGTGAAGCAGCGATTTGAGTTCACAGGACATCTTCAAAGTGCCACATTGTTGCAGGGTGAGTTTTTCAACACACACAGAAAGCACTTCCCACACGCAGCTCTCAACTGCACAGCTGATGCTTACCCCATGATAAACAAGGTGAAACTGCGCACTGAGCTCTCTCTTATCTATGAGAGGGAGGAGTTCAGTGCCTGCAGTGGCGCTGTGGCCCTACTCAACCTCATAGTGGAGAACAACCTCCAGCTAACCCTCTCAGAAACAGTCAAGCTCCTTCACATCCAGATCACAACCCCCATGACAACATCAGAGGCGGAGAGATGTTTCTCTACTCTGAAACGGATAAAAACCTTTCTCCGAAACTCTATGTCCAACAAACGTCTTAATGCACTTGCCATGCTGTCGGTTGAAAAGGGACTGGTAAAAAACGTTCAAAATTTTAATGCCAAGGTCATAGACAGATTCTCATCGTTGAAACAACGATGGGCCAAGTTCAGCTATAAGTGAGCTATATCCTTGATGTAAAGAACATACTGGTAGCCATAAGTGAGCTATATCCTTGATGTAAACAAAATGCTGACAGCCATAAGTGAGCTATATCTTTGATGTAAACAAAATGCTGATAGCCATAAGTGAGCTATATCCTTGATGTAAACAAAATGCCGATAGCCATAAGTGAGCTATATCCTTGATGTAAACAAAATGCTGATAGCTATAAGCGAGCTATGTCCTTGATGTAAAGAAAATGCTGATAGATCAAATTTATCAAAGAAAATGAACCTGTCATAAAATCTACCAGATGAATGTTATAATTGTTTTGTATGCGATAACACTGCACTGCAATTTGCTTTTATTGCTTACATTTTCATGACGTGGTGTTGCATGTCAGAATGTTTTTATTTATTTATTTTTTTTATTTTATTTTTTTTGCTATTTTTTTCATATGCAGTGACTACTGAATGATGTATTGTTGCATATGTTCTAGTCAGTGACATTGTGTTGCAATTTAGGTTAACTTATTGTTGCCAAGATTTATGCACTATTGAACAAATTGCGTGGGCCCTGTTGATTTAGATTTAGAGACTATGGGCCCTATCTTGTGCCACCCGCTATCCGCTGCCACTACCCGCTACCCGCAAATTGCGGATTTAGGAGCTTCCGCTATCCCTAAACGGTATCTTGCGCCACCCGCTACCCGCTATCCTTATGCCGACTCCGTCATTTGCGCCTGGAGGTGTGTTCGTGGGCGTGTTTCATGCGCTATCCCTAAGGTTGCTATCTTGCGCACACACTTAAGGGATAGCGGATAGCGGGTGGTCAGGACCACCCGCTATCCGCTATCCCTAAAGTTTGGGCTGTTAGGAGAGTGCGCCCAGGCGGCTTCAATGCGCGCCCCGACGGAGCCTCACCACGCACACGGTCGGACTGATACCGGGACGCCGCCGGAATGGACTGAGTATATTACTCATATAGACTGTTTAGAGGAAAGACTATTTTAATTGGACACTTACGCCAGCATGTTTTATTGTTTTATCATAAGCCAGCAGCTGTGCTATATTTTTATTTTTAATATTTTATTTGCCCAATCTACCTTGTCAATAAATTAGTTTACACATAGTTCCACCTCTGCCTCTTGTGTGTGTGTGGTGTGGCCCGAGGATTTTACTCAATCAGTACAACCTTGTGACACGTCCACTTGGACACATGTGGCTCCACCTCCCGAATTAACTCGCCTATAATATAATATATCATATGTATATATATATATAAAGCCAACTTGCTTTAGCCTCAGTAGAAGCCCTGAGAAATCTACCTCCCTCTCTCCATCGCGGGTTTAGGATTTAGGATTTAGGATAGCGCATCCTGCCCTTAAAGGCAATGGCACCTGGCACACTGATTGGTTTAACTGGCATAACGCCCAAAACACGCCTATTCATAATATAGCGGGTAGCGGAGGTGTTTTGCGGATAGCGGGAGGTGCACAAGATAGCAACTTTTACGGGGGAACGCCTCTTCCTAAATCCTAAATCCGCAAATAGCGGGTTTAGGGAGTCTGGCGCAAGATAGGGCCCTATGCCTTTTCCATAGATTCTATGAAAAATTGAATGCAAATGTAAATTATAGAAAATAAAATGGCAATTAAATACATTGATGAAATAAGAAAACTGTACCTAACAAATGCACATGTATTCAACAGAATAAAAAAAAAAAAAAACAGCTACAAGTCAGATTTACTAGTGTTGTGTTTTGCCGATTATTTTACTTGCCATGTTTACTATTCTAGCTAGTTTGACTTTCAAAACAACAGTAATAGTTTTAATTATTATTGTTATTAATGCCGTTTCCTTAATAGATAGCATTTGTCCCCTGAAGGCAGGCAAAACGTACACGGATCTTTGTTTGTGGCACTGTGATAATAATCGTAAAGTGAAAGCAGCAGGCCAAATATATCTATTTTTTATTTATTTATTTATTTTTGTAAGTCCTACAAACCACTAGCCTAGCCGTTAGGCACAAGCAGCTGGCTTTCTGCTACCTTTACGGTGCATGAGAGGTGCCAGAATACACGGAGGCTCAGAGAAACCTTGGTCCATAGCCCCACCTAGTGGAAAAGTCACGCCACGCCACTGCCCTCACCTATGGACAAGATCGCGGATACAAGAGGCCGAAATGAGTTTCCTTCGCAGGGTGGTCGGGCGCTCCCTTAGAGATAGGGTGAGGAGCTCGGTCACTCAGGAGGAGCTCGGAGTAGAGCCGCTGCTCCTCCGCATCAAGAGGAACCAGTTGAGGTGGCTCGGGCATCTGTTTCGGATGCCCCCTGGACGCCTCCCTGGGGAGGTGTTCCGGGCATGCCCCATCGGGAGGAGGCCCCGGGGAAGACCCAGGACACGCTGGAGGGACTATTTCTCTCGGCTGGCCTGGGAACGCCTTGGGGTTCCTTCCGAGGAGCTGGCGGAAGTGTCTGGGGAGAGGGAAGTCTGGGTGTCCCTGCTTAGACTGCTGCCCCCACGACCCGGTTCCGGATAAGCGGCAGAAGATGGAATGGAATGGAATGGTTTATTATATTAATAAACAATCTATCAAATGTCCAAATTGCCCCGAATTGTTTCAGACTAATGATTAGCTTTGTAAATGTAATCCTTTGTAGATCATATTTTGACATTTTAATTGGATAATTTACAAGGTTTGAAAAATTGTGTTTGTGGTGTGATTAATATATAAGCCTGACAGATACATGTAATGTACCTTAAGTGCCTTATATTTAAGAATACAAAAATCATTGAAATCCTAATCTTTTCAGGGGCATTACTGAAGCTCTTTAGCACATCTACTGCTGCAGCAGAACAAACATCATCTTCAGCTTCTTGCTTTGGACTACAGTTTACACTTTTGCACTTTTAACTTTATTCTGAATATTTTGCACTCAAGATTTATCGAGTTATTTGTTTTGTTTTTTTTAGTCAGGTATGTTGCTTTTATTGTTTCAATATGTTCACTTTATTTAGCATTTTGAATATTTTTGGTTGGGTTTTGTAACTTCTCAAATTTTAATATATTTTATTATACATTATTTAAAATAAAGTAAGAAATTGTTGTTAATTCATTTGTCCATTTCTTGTGTGTGTGTGTGTGTGTGTTCGTATTCATGCAGTTATGAGCAGTGTGTGCATGATTTGATGGTTGTGCTGGATGTGTTTTGGGGCCACAAACAAAATCTTGTTTAGGGCCACCAAAGTCCTAGAGCCAGCTCTGCATACACCCCCAGCTCGCTCACATTTTCTGTAAAGCCTTGTTTGTATTTATATTTCCTTAGTGTGTAATTTTATTATATACATAATTTTACTAAATATATATTTTCTAAATTCCCTTTCTGTGTGTGTGTGTGTGTGTGTGTGTGTGTGTGTGTGCTGGCTCATACTGTCTCAGTACTCACATCCTCTCAGGCTGCCAGCTGGAATCCAGTCTTTTACATGTTCCAGCCTGTAGGGATGAACACAAAACCATCATCCTCTTCATCGTCATCATCATCATCTGCGGGTCAACTCAAGCACATGATCCCAACACACAGGGCCGGCTTTCGGCATAGGCGATATAGGCAATTGCCTAGGGCACCATCTGCTGGAGGGGCGCCGCTAGCGGCCAGAGGGGCACCGGCAGCGGGACTGTTGACCGGCGCGACATCGTGGGGGGGGCATGGAAGGGCGCAAGGGAGTAATTTTGTCTAGAGCGCCAACACAGGTAAAGCCGGCACTGCCAACACACCTGTGGCTGCTCTGATTGGCTGATCTCTCTCTGTCTTTCTGTCCAGTCCTGAGGCCACTGAGCACTTTGGAGATTTCCCAGGAAATGCTGCCTGCACTGACTGTGTCCAGCACAAGAACCAAGCAACCAAGCTGCTCCGCCTGGACTGACTCCACCCCTCTAGGACTGACTCCACCCCTCTGCTGACCTGAGAGGACTGACTCCACCCCTCTGCTGACCTGGGAGGACTGACTCCACCCCTCTGCTGACCTCAGAGGACTGACTCCACCCCTCTACTGACCCGAGAGGACTGACTCCACCCCTCTACTGACCCGAGAGGACTGACTCCACCCCTCTACTGACTTCAGAGGACTGACTCCACCCCTCTACTGACCTCAGAGGACTGACTCCACCCCTCTACTGACCTGAGAGTCTCCAGTCTGCAGTTTGGACTCTCCAGTCCAGCAGACAGCAGCTCCACTCCTGAATCCTCCAGCTGGTTCTCACTCAGGTCCAGCTCTGTCAGATGGGGGTTGGACTTCAGAGTCGAGGCCAGAGAAGCACAGCTGCTCTCTGTCAAGCTGCAGTTACTCAATCTGAATAAAGAATAAAATATGTAGATATAATTTCCAGTGTTTTGGATAATTATTAGTCAGAGATTTTTCAAAATATTCAAAAATGCAGGACAAACCAATGAAATAATTATTATAACAATTATATTAATAATAATACTGAGAGTACTAATTTATATTTATATTACACCTGTGAAGGTAAGTTCCAAAGTGCTTTAGAAAACCATCAGAGTAACTGAAAGCGTCACTCCTCAGTGAACTGGCTCCTTGCGCTCTGAGAGCTTTTTCTACTTCAGTATCTAGTTGTTATTATGGATTTGCCATGCTTTCTAGCATCCTGCTCACACTGATACAGGTATTCATTTTGTAACAAAGTGAAAATACTAAACAATAATAGGCTAATTATTCCTAAATAAATGAATATGTTGTTATTTAAAAATCTGGTTCCCACAGTGTCTGCCTAAAAAAATTCTGGCCTTTGGACAAATGGAGTTGATGAGCCCTGATGTGTTTGATTTTCTTCACACATCACAGCAGAGATCTGGAACCGACGGCTCACCAGCTCTTTTTGATAGAAGTCATGTGGCTCTGACAGAAACCGAGTTTCAAACACACAAAAATCTAAATTAAGAATAAGGTCTCTCTCTCTCTCTCTCTCTCTCTCTCTCTCTCTCTCTCTCTCTTACGCATCCATGATACAGAACCTGACCAACCATCCTCACAAAAACTAAAATAACCAGCAGCCCCGACTTTAAAAAAGCACAACATATACAGTACAGGCCAAAAGTTTGGACACACCTTCTCATTCAATGCGTTTTCTTTATTTTCATGACTATTTACATTGTAGATTCTCACTGAAGGAATTAAAACTATGAATGAACACACGTGGAGTTATGTACTTAACAAAAAAAGGTGAAAAAAATGAAAACATGTTTTATATTCTAGTTTCTTCAAAATAGCCACCCTTTGCTCTGATTACTGCTTTGCACACTCTTGGCATTCTCTCCATGAGCTTCAAGAGGTAGTCACCTGAAATGGTTTTCACTTCACAGGTGTGCCTTATCAGGGTTAATTAGTGGAATTTCTTGCTTTATCAATGGGGTTGGGACCATCAGTTGTGTTGTGCAGAAGTCAGGTTACTACACAGCCGACAGCCCTATTGGACAACTGTTAAAATTCATATTATGGCAAGAACCAATCAGCTAACTAAAGAAAAACAAGTGGCCATCATTACTTTAAGAAATGAAGGTCAGTCAGTCCGGAAAATTGCAAAAACTTTAAATGTGTCCCCAAGTGGAGTCGCAAAAACCATCAAGCGATACAACGAAACTGGCGCACATGAGGACCGACCCAGGAAAGGAAGACCAAGAGTCACCTCTGCTTCTGAGGACAAGTTCATCCGAGTCACCAGCCTCAGAAATCGCAAGTTAACAGCAGCTCAGATCAGAGCCCAGATAAATGCCACACAGAGTTCTAGCAGCAGACCCATCTCTAGAACAACTGTTAAGAGGAGACTGCGCCAATCAGGCCTTCATGGTCAAATAGCTGCTAGGAAACCACTGCTAAGGAGAGGCAACAAGCAGAAGAGATTTGTTTGGGCCAAGAAACACAAGGAATGGACATTAGACCAGTGGAAATCTGTGCTTTGGTCTGATGAGTCCAAATTTGAGATCTTTGGTTCCAACCGCCGTGTCTTTGTGAGACGCAGAAAAGGTGAATGGATGGATTCCACATGCCTGGTTCCCACTGTGAAGCATGGAGGAGGAGGTGTGATGGTGTGGGGGTGTTTTGCTGGTGACACTGTTGGGGATTTATTCAAAATTGAAGGCACACTGAACCAGCATGGCTACCACAGCATCCTGCAGCGGCATGCCATCCCATCCGGTTTGCGTTTAGTTGGACAATCATTTATTTTTCAACAGGACAATGACCCCAAACACACCTCCAGGCTGTGTAAGGGCTATTTGACCAAGAAGGAGAGTGATGGAGTGCTGCGGCAGATGACCTGGCCTCCACAGTCACCGGACCTGAACCCAATCCAGATGGTTTGGGGTGAGCTGGACCGCAGAGTGAAGGCAAAGGGGCCAACAAGTGCTAAACACCTCTGGGAACTCCTTCAAGACTGTTGGAAAACCATTTCAGGTGACTACCTCTTGAAGCTCATGGAGAGAATGCCAAGAGTGTGCAAAGCAGTAATCAGAGCAAAGGGTGGCTATTTTGAAGAAACTAGAATATAAAACATGTTTTCAGTTATTTCACCTTTTTTTGTTAAGTACATAACTCCACATGTGTTCATTCATAGTTTTGATTCCTTCAGTTAGAATCTACAATGTAAATAGTCATGAAAATAAAGAAAACGCATTGAATGAGAAGGTGTGTCCAAACTTTTGGCCTGTACTGTACTTCACAGCAATATCAGCCTTATAGACGTTTAGTGCTGCTATATGATTCAAACAATATCCATATATTTCTGTCATCATTAAAAAGTGCAGTCTGACCTGAGAGTCTCCAGTCTGCAGTTTGGACTCTCCAGTCCAGCAGACAGCAGCTCCACTCCTGAATCCTGCAGCGGGTTCTCACTCAGGTCCAGCTCTGTCAGATGGGGGTTGGACTTCAGAGCCGAGGCCAGAGAAGCACAGCTGTTCCCTGACAACCAGCAGTACCTCAGTCTGAATGAAGAATAAAATGTGTAGCTATAATTTCCTTTGTTTTTAGCTAGTTATCAGTCAGAGATTTTTCAAAATATTCAAAAAGGAAGGACAAACCAATGAAATACTTCATTGGTGACAATTCTGCGCTTCCATAGGTACGTCCATAAATAACAAATGAATGGCTCAGTGAAAAGTCCTCAGATGCCTTCAGTCTACCATCTTCTCAGAGTAAAACTGCAGAACAAGAGCTTCTGCATCACATGACACCAGCACCCAGTCTCTGGACCAATCAGGGCCAAAGTTATGAGCATTTCAACAGACTGACCAGGTGGTGGCAGTAGAGGTGGGCCCATCAATATATTGATATAATATGGATACTGTGATATGAGATCAGATATCATGTGGGATTTGGGATATGGTAATATCTTCTGGCATCAGTGTTGTCCTCTCCTGCTTTTAAAGGCTGCATTACAGTAAAGGGATGCAGTTTTCTCAACTTATTAGACGCTCCTCGCTGCTCTGTTATTGGCCTCAGCCTGCTCGCTCATCATATCCTTATCACTAATGACTGTTTAGCATTAATTTACACTTTCATGAAAGCACCAACCAGTCATCCTAACAATATCCTCACAATATGGATATCATGGTATTCAGTCAAAAACATGGTGACAGTCCACTGTGTTCATATGGCTCAGTCTGAGGGACTGGAGACAGAAAATATCCTGAAATATACAAAATGTTCATTTGGCGTGGTCATCTGTCAGCCTGCAGAGTTTAAACAAAGTTTTGCATGGGAAGTAAGTGAGCTGTGAAAAAGTGTGTGAAGATGATCAAAATAATAATAATCAATGAAAAACAAGAGGTCCTAAAGGTTTAGTTGAGCTTCAGAACAGTTACAAGACAACAGTTACTGTAAAGCCCGTTCGGCCCTCACTATTAAGCGGTGACGTCATACGCATGCACGCTCACGTGCACGCACCTGCATCGGCGCCGCAAGTTTCAGTCGGCACGACACAGACGCGGACCTCCCGACTTTTAATTTCCCTTCTTGTGTTTGTTAGTGCGTACCTGACTAAATGTAAGTGGTTTTTCTTCATATATTTAGATATTGGCATCCTGTTAGTGACCATTTCTCATGTTTGCCCGTGAATTATGTTGTTTTATACCTTCACCTTATACCTTTTTATACCTTGGGCTCTAGTTTCCCGGCGCAGCGCGGGGTGGCGCAGTGAGGCGAACCCCGCGCAGAGCTAGTTTCGACCGGCGAAACGGGAGAGGCGGACAGTGTCCAAGTTTCGCAGACGGACTTGCGCGGAGATGGGAGTGGTGGCGCAGCGGGGGGAGGTGCCGACAGATTCAACTTGGCGCAGTGACAGTTTCGTACCAAAAGGCTTCGCCGAGGTGCGCCAAAAGCTCGCCTCCTGAAACCACGTCTACTTTCCGCACAAGGCGGAGCGGAGCCGGCGCAGAGGAAGTTTGGCTGGCTGGCGCACATCACCAAAACCTCACAATCAGCATAAACGGTGCCAATCTCCTTTGATCTGACATCAGCTGTGACGGGACAGTTGATATGGAGATATATGTATGTGCTGATTGTGATCGTAGCATTGAATAGTGTTTTTTTCGGTATTTATTGCATCGTTCATGTGCCTGACACTCCGGAAGCCTGCCTGTGAGTTTTTGGTGACGTGTCCGCACTGCTCGCCGGTCTCCGCTCCGCGCCTGTCTCCTGGGCTCCGCTCCGCCTGCGGCAATAGACCTCCATATCAGCTGTGTAAACTTTCATTACGCCTTCGCGCAGCGCATTTTAAAGGCAAGGACAGGGGCTCATTTGATTGGTTAAATGTGAATCGGCTGTGTCAAACCCACTCCACGCCTTCTCTCCTCCCTTGCGCCGGTAGGAGGGACGGCGGAGTACTTGCGCCACCGAGCACGGCGTGCCAAACTTGGAAAATCCGCCTGGCCACACCCAGTTGGCGAAGCGCATCTGCGCTACGCCCCCGCCTCGCCAGGTCTGCGAAACTAGAGCCCCTTGTCTTAATTGGCCTCGTAAGGCACGCATTGTGGTTGCTTTTGCTCTCAGCTTTTGCTCAAATTGTATTGAGTTGACACTTACTGTGTGGTTACTTTGAGGTACTGAGACTGTATTTCTGTTGTTGCCCATTTTATGTGGATACACTTTGCCCTTTGTGTCCAATAACGGTAATACTGGTTCTTGTTAATTGATGCTTGTTGTAACTATCCATTGCCTTGTCTTTGTATATATATATATATACACTACTCACAAAAAGTTAGGGATATTTGGCTTTCAGGTGAAATTTACGGAAAATGTAAAAAGTTCACGCTACAGCAGGGGTGGGCAAACTTTTTGACTCAGGGGCCACATTGACTTTTAAAAATTGACAGACGGGCCAGGCCAGCACCCGATGCATATATATCACATAAACAGAAAAAAAGCATTACAGTGTTAATACTTACATTCACTTTTAGTGGGAACAGTGTTGTTGATCACCCTTTTTTGCCAGTGCATCGAAGTCTGGTGTTAGTTTTGTTGTGGCAAGTCTCAGAACAGATCTGAGGTGTTCATCACTCAACTGGGATCTGTGGGGTGCTTTGTTGGTGTTCATCACACTAAACGTCTGTTCACACACATAAGTAGAGCCAAACAACACCAGCATCCTCTATGCCATCTTCTGGATGTTTGGAAATGTGGCTGTGCTTAATGAAGCATAAAACTCATCCAGTTTAAGAGAGTTGAACTTCTCTTTTAAGACGGTGTCACACTGGAGATCAATCAGTTCCAACTGCAACTCCTGTGGCGCTGTTTCAGGGTCTTGTGTGAAGGGACATGACACCAGCTGAAGTGACTTGTCAATTTTGTCAAAATCAGAGAACCGACGGCAGAATTCTTTATGCAAGTTGTCCAGTGATTCCCTGTATTTTTTCACGTCGAGGGGCCTCTTTCAGCGTAGCCAGTGCGGGAAAATGAGCGAATTACTTGTTTGACATCTGCTTTGAGAATAAAGCAAGCTTGGTTTTGAAGGCTCTGACGTTTGTGTACATTTCATGCACAAACTGGTCTTTCCCTTGTAGCTTCACATTCAGCTCATTCATGTGTGTCAGTATGTCCACAGCAAAAGCTAAATCACAAAGCCAATCTGTGTCACTCAGCTCAGGAAAATCATCAGCTTTCTCAAGTAGCTCCAAAAACGAGATTATCTCCTGTTTGAGCTCCCACACTCGTTGACATACTTTTCCCAAACTTAACCAGCGGACATTGGAGTGGTAAAGCAAGTCCTGGTGATCCGCGTCAGTTTCTTCAAGAAACTTAATAAACTGACGATGCTGAAGTCCCCTCGCTCGAATAAAGTTAACGAGTTTTACAACTGGTTTCACTACGTGATCAAGCTGCAATACGGATTTACACAGGGCTTCCTGGTGGATTATGCAGTGTAGGAAAATTACCTCCTGCTCAGGGTTGTCCTCTTTCACCCTGTCCTGGATTCTTCTGAGCAGCCCAACGTTTTTTCCAGTCAGATTTAGCGATCCATCTGTGGTAACGTTGGCGAGCGTACTCCAAGGTAGCTTGTGCCTTTCGATGACCCCTGACACACTGCCGTACAAGTCCTCTCCCCGCGTTGTCCCCTTTAGGGATTCCATTGCCAAAAACTCCTCCGTTATCTCAAAATTGTCATTAATCCCTCTGATAAAAATTAAAAGCTGAGCGGTGTCCTTTATGTCATTACTTTCGTCCAGTGCCAAGGAATATAATGTAAATGACTCCGCTTTTTTGTTTAGCTTGCTAGCTAAGTCTTCGTCAATTAGTTCAACACGACGAGTCACTGTCCTGCGTGATAAGCTAATTTTTTCAAATTTGTTCTTGCTCTCAGGACACAAGATATCTGCTGTCTCTAACATGCACTCTTTGAGAAACTCCCCTTCGGAGAAAGGCTTGCTAGTCTTTGCTAATTTGAATGCCAGTAAATAACTGGCCTTTGTGCTTGATTCTTGGATGGCAGTTTGTCGGATAAAGGTGTTTTGCTGAGCCTGCAAACTAGCTGCCAACCTCTGAGCGGTAGCCGCCCGTTCTTGTGTTGACTGGTTGTTAGCGTAATTAGCATGCTTGGAGGAAAAGTGACGGTTGATGTTGTATTCCTTTAAAACCGCAACGGTTTCTTGACAAATAAGGCATACAGTCTTTGACCGGACTTCAGTGAAAAAGTATTTACTTGTCCATTCTTTATTAAACACTCGGCACTCACTGTCGACTTTTCTTTTCTTTGGGCCACTCATTGTTGCAGATGGGTTCAAGGCTGTGTCAGCGCCGCGGTTTTGCTCCGTCCTTTTTTTTTTTTCTCCGTCAATCTCTCACATGATAATCCTGAACGTACGCGAGACCGCGGGTGCAGCCGTTCCGTGGCGCTTGGAAATAAGGCGAATGTGCCACCTAGTGGGATGCCAGGCATTACAGGACAAGGTCAAATGAATGCAGTCATAATTCTGTCAATCTTCGGCGGGCCGGACTAAAAAGACCAACGGGCCGGATGTGGCCCGCGGGCCGTAGTTTGCCCACCACTGCGCTACAGTGATATTATATCATGAAAGTAGGGCATTTAAGTAGAAGCATACACTGGTGATTTCCTCATCTCAAACAATTTCTTGAAACAAAAGCCAACAACAGTGGTGGATATACCACAACAAAAAATGTCAATGTCTCAATAACTTGTCATGTGCCCTTGAGCATCAATTACAGCTTGACAACGACGTCTCATGCTGTTCACAAGTCGACTTATTGTCTGCTGAGGCATGGCATCCCACTCTTCTTGAAGGGCGGCCCTCAGGACATTGAGGTTCTGGGGTACAGAGTTACGAACCTCTACACAGCGACTCAGCTGATCCCTTAGGTTTTCTATGGGATGCAGGTCTGGACAAAGTGCAGGCCACTCCATTTGAGGTACCCCAGTCTCCAGCAGCCGTTCCCTAATGATACGACCTCGATGAGCTGGAGCATTGTCGTCCATGAAGATGAAATTAGGCCTGTGTTGTTCATGCAGGGGCACAGTGACTGGATTAATGATGTTATTCAGGTAGTATGGGCTTGTCACTGTACCATTCACAAAGTGTTGGGCAGTTCTGTACTGACTAGACACACCTGCCCACACAGTAACACCACCACCACCAAAGGCTCGTCTGGTGACAACAGTGGCTGATGCATAGGGCTCTCCTTGACGTCTCCAACATCGCTGGCAGCCATCATTTCTGCTCAACATGAATCAGCTTTCATCAGAGAACAGCACTGAGGCCCACTGGTCCCTCGTCCAGCGTAAATGCTCCCTGGCCCATGCAAGACGATGACACCTGTGCCTGGTGGTGTGGTCAGGTACCCTTGCAGGTCGTCTAGCACGCAGACCATGCTGATGTAAACGGTTTCGAATGGTCTGACATGACACTTGGGTGCCTCTCACCTCCCTTAAATGTGCCTGGAGTTGAGTGGCATTCATCATCCGGTTCCGCAGGGCACTGTTCACAATGAAGCGGTCATCAGTGTGGGATGTGGCCAAAGGACGTCCACTTCTATGCCTTTCTGTGACTCTTCCAGTCTCTCTGTATCTCTTTTGCAACCTGCTGATGACACTCTGTGACACTCTAAGCTCAGTGGCCACTTCCGTCTGAGAACATCCTGTTTGAAGCCTCGCAATGGCGAGGTGCTGCTGATCAATTGTTAGGTGTCGTCTTGGTCTCATGATGTCAAAATGTGAACAGCATGATGAGGAGGACTGTTTAAATACCAATTCTAATTGAATCAGGAAATTTATTGGTTGATTCATGGATCAAACACCTGTTGTGAATTTTGCCATTAAGCTCCTTGTTAGAGAACAGCAACTTGTGCAAAAAGTACTGAAACATTGAACAGTTGGACATGTGCATTCAAAAGTTTACAGAAGGTCACATTAAGTTCACCTGTAAAGGTTATAATGCATTTTAGGTTCATCCTGAAATTTCACCCGAAAGCCGAATATCCCTAACTTTTTGTGAGTAGTGTATATATCCTAATTTATCCATTTTATCTTTCTTTTATCAGACCACACACACAGACACACACAAACCCATAATTCCTCTAAATAAATACATAAACCTGATCACCGGAATATCATCCATATCTGCCGACCCCAACCAGACACCTCGAGTAAAGTTAGCATGGGGGAATGTGATCAGGGTGGGAAAAGTTGGACATATCAACTCCATCCCATCATGCCTAATCTGTGAAAGATACCATAATGCACTGATATGCCCACATGGGATTTTTGTCACTGATGATTCATCAAAGAAAATAGTGGAATCCTTTGTGAATCCATAGCTGGACCAAGACCTCCATGATGGTGTCCTCTATACGTTCTGTGGAATTACCACAATAAATATCAGATTCCAACAGAAAGAGGACCCCTGCATGTTGAAATAATGTACAATATCATCACTGATGTTCACAGTTTTTCATTTCAACACACAAGGATTGTGTGAAAATACAGTTTGACAACAATTTGAGATGTAAGCCTGTAAAACTCCTGTTCAACTAACAGAATATTACATGTTCACACATCATTAAAAAGCGCAGTCTGACCTGAGAGTCTCCAGTCTGCAGTTTGGACTCTCCTGTCCAGCAGACAGCAGCTCCACTCCTGAATCCTGCACCCAGTAGTTCTCACTCAGGTCCAGCTCTGTCAGATGGGGGTTGGACTTCAGAGCCGAGGCCACGGTTTCACAGTGAGTCTGTGAGAGTCCACAGCCAGAAAGTCTGTAATTACAGATTTAATATCAAGTCGGTGATCTTCTTGTGTTTATATAGTGTTATATTACAGTAAAATTAAATTGTATTACAGGATACAAAGGTGTTTCATATATATATATATATATATATATATATATATATATATATATATATGTATATACAGTACAGGCCAAAAGTTTGGACACACCTTCTCATTCAATGCGTTTTCTTTATTTTCATGACTATTTACATTGTAGATTCTCACTGAAGGAATCAAAACTATGAATGAACACATGTGGAGTTATGTACTTATTCTTATGTATGTACTTATGTACTTGTTCTAGAGATGGGTCTGCTGCTAGAACTCTGTGTGGCATTTATCTGGTCTCTGATCTGAGCTGCTGTTAACTTGCGATTTCATAGGCTGGTGACTTGGATGAACTTGTCCTCAGAAGCAGAGGTGACTCTTGGTCTTCCTTTCCTGGGTCGGTCCTCATGTGTGCCAGTTTCGTTGTAGCGCTTGATGGTTTATGTGACTCCACTTGGGGACACATTTAAAGTTTTTGCAATTTTCCGGACTGACTGACCTTCATTTCTTAAAGTAATGATGGACACTCGTTTTTCTTTAGTTAGCTGATTGGTTCTTGCCATAATATGAATTTTAACAGTTGTCCAATAGGGCTGTCGGCTGTGTAGTAACCTGACTTCTGCACAACACAACTGATGGTCCCAACCCCATTGATAAAGCAAGAAATTCCACTAATTAACCCTGATAAGGCACACCTGTGAAGTGAAAACCATTTCAGGTGACTACCTCTTGAAGCTCATGGAGAGAATGCCAAGAGTGTGCAAAGCAGTAATCAGAGCAAAGGGTGGCTATTTTGAAGAAACTAGAATATAAAACATGTTTTCAGTTATTTCACCTTTTTTTGTTAAGTACATAACTCCACATGTGTTCATTCATAGTTTTGATTCCTTCAGTTAGAATCTACAATGTAAATAGTCATGAAAATAAAGAAACATATATATATATACGCATACATACATATATATATATATATATATATATATATATATATATATATATATATATATACACACATACATATATATATATACATATGTGTATATATATATATGTATATATATGTGTATATATACATATGTATATATATATACATATGTATATATATATACATATATATATATATATATATATATATATATATATATATATATATATATATATACATACACATACATACATATATATATATATATATATATATATACATATACATATATATATATATATATTTACACTACTCACAAAAAGTTAGGGATATTCGGCTTTCGGGTGAAATTTCAGGATGAACCTAAAATGCATTATAACCTTTACAGGTGAACTTAATGTGACCTTCTGTAAACTTTTGAATGCACATGTCCAACTGTTCAGTGTTTCAGTACTTTTTGCACAAGTTGCTGTTCTCTAACAAGGAGTTTAACGGCAAAATTCACATCAGGTGTTTGATGCTCCAGCTCATCGGGGTCGTGTCATTAGGGAACGGCTGCTGGAGACTGGGGTACCTCAAATGGAGTGGCCTGCACTTTCTCAGACCTGAATCCCATAGAAAACCTATGGGATCAGCTGAGTCGCCGTGTAGAGGCTCGGAGCTCTGTACCCCAGAACCTCAATGTCCTGAGGGCCGCCCTTCAAGAAGAGTGAGATGCCATGCCTCAGCAGACAATAAGTCGACTTGTGAACAGCATGAGACGTCGTTGTCAAGCTGTAATTGATGCTCAAGGGCACATGACAAGTTATTGACACTGACATTTTTTGTTGTGGTATATCCACCACTGTTGTTGGCTTTTGTTTCAAGAAAATGTTTGAGATGAGGAAATCACCAGTGTATGCTTCTACTTAAATGCCCTACTTTCATGATATAATATCACTGTAGCGTGAACTTTTTATATTTTCCATAAATTTCACCCAAAAGCCAAATATCCCTAACTTTTTGTGAGTAGTGTATATAATTGCTCGTTATCTTGGCAAAAACGCATTTTATCCAATTACTCGATAGAATTTTTGGTGAAATACTCAATTACTAAAATATTCGATAGCTGCAGCTCTAATAATATCAGAAGAAACCAAGCAGTAGAAACCTGATGCTCAAGTTCAATTACACAGCAAACACTCTGATTTTGAAGTATTGTAGGGGTGAGCTGCTGTGGGCATCACCATCATGTTGCCTCCTTTTTACCCTGGACTGCCTGAAGTATATTTTTTCTCTCAGAATCAATCCTTTATCCTGAATATTTAAAGAACTACATATCTTTATTGTATTTCTGATGGTGTCAGGTATGGAAGCAGCTCTACACTGTTTGCATAATGTTGACTTCACATCAGGACTAACCGAGCCTTCCTGCAGTTCCTCACAGCTGGGACCAGTCTCCGTCGTCCCTCCTTTGATGTGTTGTACGCCTTCAGGTCCAAAACATCCAGAACCTCCTCTGACATCTGCAGCATGTAGGCCAGAGCTGAGCAGTGGATCGTAGAGAGCCACTCCTCTGATCTGTTCTCTGACTTCAGGAACTCTCGGATATCCTGATTTACTGAGAGGTCGTTCATCTCCATCAAACAGTGGAAGATGTTGATGCTTCTGTCAGGTGAGACATGGTAGGGGTTCATCTCCTTCAGGTTGTAGATGATTCTCTGGATGTCTTCTGGTCTGCTCTCTGTCTGACCCAGCAGGCCTCCTAAGAGCCTCTGGTTGGACTCCAGTGAGAGGCCATGAAGGAAACGGACAAAGAGGTCCAGGTGGCCATTTTTGCTCTCCAGGGCTTCAGACATGGCTGTATCCAGGAAGATATCCAACGATGGCTTTTTGCCATCATATTCACTCCACATGTCTCCGTCCTCTGTGTTGCTGTTGGTGTAGCAGTGGAAGATGTAGACTGCAGCAAGAAACTCCTGAATGCTCAGATGAACAAAGCAGTAGACTTTTCTCTGGAAGAGCACACACTCGGTTTTGAAGATCTCTGTGCACACTCCGGAGTACACCGAGGCCTCTGTGACATCAAGACCACACTCCTCCAGGTCTTCTTGGTAGAACATCAGGTTGCCATTCTCCAGATGTTCAAATGCCAGGCTGCCCAGCTCCAGAAGATCTTCCCTGTCAGTCTCCATCAGCTCCTGCTGACTCCTGTCATGTCTCTCATGGTACTTGTGCTTCTTCCTCTGTGTCTGAACCAGCAGGAAGTGTGAGTACATGTCAGTCAGGCTCTTGGGCAGCTCTCCTCTCTGGTCTGTAGTCAACATGTGCTCCAGAACTGTAGCAGTGATCCAGCAGAAGACTGGGATGTGGCACATGATGTGGAGGCTCCTGGACACCTTGATGTGAGAGATGATTCTGCTGCATAGCTCCTCATCACTGGATCTCCTCCTGAAGTACTCCTCCTTCTGGAGGTCAGTGAACCCTTGGACTTCTGTTACCCTGTCGACACATGTAGGAGGGATCTGATTGGCTGCTGCAGGTCTGGAAGTTATCCAGAGGAGAGCCAAGGGAAGCAGATTCCCCTTGATGAGGTTTGTCAACAGCACGTCTACTGATGATGTCTGTGTGACATCAGACACGACCTCATTGGTCTGGAAATCCAATAAAAACCTGCTTTCATCCAGGCCGTCAAAGATGAACACGACTTTACAGACGGCGAGCTTCTCTGCTGTGACCGTCTGTAATGTTGGATGGAAAACACGGAGCAGCTGGAGAAGACTGTAGCGCTCATCTTTGATCAAGTTCAGCTCCCGGAACGAAAGCAGAACCACAAGACTGACATGTTGGTTTTCCGAGCCCTCTGCCCAGTCCAGAGTGAACTTCTGCACTGAGAAGGTTTTTCCAATCCCGGCAACGCCCTGCGTCACAACTACTCTGATGTGTGTGTCTTGGCCAGGTAAGCGTTTTAAAGATGTCCTGGCACTTGATTGGAGTGTCACTGAGCATCTCCTTCTTGGATGCTGTCTCCAGCTGCCACACCTCATGTTGGGTATTAACCTCTTCCCTCCGTCCTTGTGTGATGTAGAGCTCAGTGTAAATCCTGTTGAGGGGGGTTCCAGTTACTGCTGCAGCAGTTCCTTCTGTCACAAATTCACATCTCCTCCTCAGACTGATCTTATGCTCGTCTAAAACCTCCTGCAGACCGCTGTAGGCAGGATCTCCTGATGGATCAGACTGGTCCCAGTATGAGGTGATGCACTGTGTGCAGAACCACTGTCCACAGCTGGTGGAGCCTGGAACCCACAGGAGCTCCTGACACAAAGCACAGCAGGACAGCTGCTCCTTCACATCACCTCGACTCCTCTTCCTGTCCCTGTGGAGAGGAAAACACTTTGTTTAGACAACATTACGTCTTAACTGAAATCTCAAAATCTAAAAAAGAAAAAAAAAAGTAAAAAACAAACAAACATGACGATGGGACACTTGACATTTAGCCAAGGTTACTGCAATTGTCATAAGCGGTCTCTTATGTCACTTTCAGTGACTACATTTGCATGGACTACAACAGTGTTTCCCAAACTTTTTTTCTGGGGAACCATTTTTTAAAAATGACAAACCACTGCGACCCAAATCACAATGTAGGCTTTATCTATAAATCACAAGAGCGAACTTGTACATAAATTGCCATTTCTGGCCATTTTTAGTGCCATTTCCACATCATTTCATCTTGAATAGGTAAAACAGCCATCTCAAAAAGATATAGATTGTTCTCTTGTTGGGTAGTAGTGTCTTTATCCGGGGCTCTCTTTTTGATCAGCCAAGCATCCATTGTGACTGGCTGCGCGCGAATTACGGCGAAAATATGGCGGAAACACACTATTGGTGATCTGAGCGGAAAGTGCGAGTATGGTTTTTAAAAAATAATTTAAAAAATAACAACAAGCTCCCTCATGTGGCTAAAAGGTGTACTGCAGATATAGATCTTAAATAGGCTAGACTGGACATGGAAGAAATACCATATTGATCTGAATATAAGACGACCCTGATTTTAAGACGACCCATCTTTTTCAAGACCCTTTTTTGGAAATATACTTTTTATATGGACATTCTGCGACATCAGCCCATGCTAGCTTTAAACTCAGCGCGGGATATGTTGAGCTCTGTGGCAACTTCAGGTGCTTTTTGCTGCATCACAGCCCTCGTAACGGGCAGTCCTTCACTACGTTTCTCATTCACAAAATCGCACACCCTCCTCTCGTTGAATCGACCAGTTTTTGGACCACGAAAAGCCCTTCTCTGGCTGTGGGCATTTTTTAGCTCTTCTTTCTGAGACCGCCACTGTCTCACATTGCACTCAGGGCTAGGGTTAAGGAATGTTTATTTACCTTGACAGTTTTGGAGGTAACTTCAGAAAGCGTCCAACTGACAGGCGGAGCAGCATGTCAGCTGGCTGCCACATTCAACCGGGTGGCGGCGCACACCGGACGGCCCACCTGATGCCGGCCGGCACCGCACCCACCCGGTCAGGTCTGCCGGATCTGACAGGTGCGCGGCGCACACAGACTGCCATATATACCTTTCATCATAAATCAACTTTTGTTTATACGCGGTTGCAGCAGCACCATGGACAGCGACACAGACAACATGGTTGATTATTGATTGCGCAACGCGGCCATTCGCCGGTAATCGCGCTGTGTGCATTAAACGATTTTGCGGAGGCAGGAGGAAAGTTGCATGATTTACGTTGTAGGCTATCCACGTTCGCGCTGCGTGCGTGACCGTTCATGTGCTCGTGCAGGAACGCTCGTACCATGCTGGAGCACACCCTTTCCAACCATGCCAGAGCGGGGGAAGTGTGCTGTATTCAAGCACGGAACATATGCAAGTACAATACATGTGTATTTGCTTAGACCCCCAATATTAGACGAGGGCGTTTTTCAGGGCATTTTCAATGGAAAAAAATATATGTATTATATTCAGATCAATACGGTACTACAAATTTATTTGGCGACCCAAATAAAATCTCATGCGACCCACATGTGGGTCGCGACCCAGTATTTGGGAAACACTGGACTACAATATTCTAATATGAATGCAATTAAGATATTACTTAGAAGAAGAAATGTCCATGTAAACAGCATGACATCCACTTTGGGTTTCTGCAGCAGATTATGACAAATACAGCAATCCAAGAGCTTGACAGCTCATGTTATTGTTTTTTTGTTTGTTTGTTTTAGTGATTTTTATTGTGAATCCATAAAAGAAAAGTTGACCAGCAACAAAAGCAAAACATGTGAACAGTTTCTGGGTGAGGAGGAAACTCGCTGCAACAAGCTTTCAACAAACAAAAGAGGACGACACCCCTTTGACTTAACCCTGAGATTAGTCACCATTGTTACTCATTCGGTCTACTACGACTGGACCCCCAGTAGTGGTTTTAGGCATGGGCGAAGCGGGCAGCTTCGCCCATGCCACCCGGGGCGGCATTTTTTCATGTCACGTGGGGGGCGGCACGAGCGCATAAAAAAAAAAAAATTAATAACACGTAGTAACGTGGAAGGGCGCAAGGCAGTAATTTCGCCTAGGGTGGCAACATGGGCAGAACCGCCACTGTGGACCCGATAACAAATGTCTGAATCCCCTCCACATCCAGGTGGGTCTTCATGCTGGGTTCCAGTGCTCCAGTGCTCAAGATTTTGTTTGTGGCCCCAAAACACATCCAGCAAAACCATCAAATCACACACACACTGCTCATACCTGCATGAATACGAACACACACGCACACACACACACACACACACACACACACACACACACACACACGAGAAATGGACAAATGAATTAAGTTTCTTATTTTATTTTAAATTATGTATATTCAAATATATTAAAATTTGAGAAGTTACAAAACCCAACCAAAAATATTCAAAATGCTAAATAAAATGAACATACATAACAATGAACAATCAACTTGAGTGCAAAATATTCAGAATAAAGTTGAAAGTGCAAAAGTGTAAACTATAGTCCAAAGCAAGAAGCTGAAGATGCTGTTTGTTCTGCTGCAGCAGTAGATGTGCAAAAGAACTTCAGTAATGACGCTGAAAAGATTAGGATTTAATTTTTTTTATTATTATTATTCTTAAATATAAGGCAATTAAGGTACATTACATGTATCTGTCAGGCTTATACATTTTTTTCAAAACTTGCAAATTATGCAATTAAAATGTCAAAATATGATCTACAAAGATTTACATTTACAAAGCTAATCATTAGTCTGAAACAATTTTGGGGCAATTTGGACATTTGATAGATTGTTTTTACAGTTTTTCTCCATTGGTTTGGCTCATTTCTTGAAACAGAAATTACATTCTCAAAATATCATGGACAAACCACTTGGCAATTGTTCACAACATAATTGAATTTCTCATTCATTTCATGAAATTGCAAATGTCTTAGTACATGTCTCAGTGTCTTAGTACATCTTTGCAAATGATTAAGTACAGGTAGCTAGGGCTGAGTGATTTGGGAAAATAATCTAATTGCGATTTTTTTCCCCCAATATTGCGATTGCGATTGAATATGCAATTTTTTATGTTATGCTCTTTTTTTCCCCAAAAAATTCGTAATGATTGATTTAAATTTGACCAACACAATGTTAGTTAATTTTTTTTATAAAATGTTCTTTCCCATAGGCCGGGCCAATTTGTTAGAATTAAATTAAAAGATGTACGACTTGAAATAAATGACATTTTTATTTAACTGCTCATTACAGAATACAGAAACATAAGAACAACAAATCTGTGGTTTTGCCACTGTGCATTTAAGTAATTTAAACAAAGTCACTGTAAGAAAAAGGTAGTGTAAAAAGTAAAAATACAAGGCATGCACTTTTTAGTAAGTAAATAAGTAACATTTATTTGTATAGCACTTTTCACAGAGAAAGCTCACAAAGTGCTTTCCAAGATTAAAAGGAAAAACAACAAACATGATTGCATTCTGTCACAGCCCGGCTCTTAGGCTGTAACAAAAATGGGAGTAAAAAAGGCATTTATTAACAAAAATAACCAATGGAAAACTGAAAAAAAAACGTGAAAGTCAGTGGTCAGTAGTGTAGGCATGTGTGGATGTGTGGAAGTGTCTGAAAAACAAACAAACAGCAGCCGCGTCCGCACTGGAAGGCAAGAGCAGGAGAGCAGAGAGCAGAGAGCTCCATGGGGGAGGAGAGTGAGCTTTATATGGGAGACCACACCGGGCCCAGGTGTGGCTCATCAGCAGCTCAAATCAAGCTGGCGACGCCCTCCGCCCTGCCCTGGATTCCTTCTCCCTGCCTGGGAGAAGGAAAAAACAGCAACAGCAACCAACAACAGGGACAACTAGTGGAGCGGAAGGGTCATCACAATTCAAACAACAAACATGAGTGCAGACAAACATACACACAAACAAAATAACACATTAACAGCAAGTCGGGTGTCAGGTCAAAAGGAACGCCTGCCTAAACAAATACGTTTTAAGGTGCTTTTTAAAACTGACAACAGATGCTGCAGCTCTCGGGGTCTGGGGGAAAGCGTTCCACAGTCTAGGCGCAGCTGACTCAAAGGCTCGATCTCCACGAGTTCTGAGTCTAGTGCGGGGAACTGTCAACAGGTTGTGGTCAGCAGACCTGAGTGTCCTTCCAGGAGTATACACCTGAAGAAGGTCAGACAAATACTCAGGTGCCTGACCATGCAGAGCTCTAAAAGTTAAAACCAGAACTTTAGACTGGATCCTGTAGCTCACTGGAAGCCAGTGTAAAGATGCAAGAACAGGAGTAATATGACGGTCTTTCGATGTTTTAGGCACATCACATCACATTACTGAGGCACAGAAAAAGGGAGTTACAATAATCCAAGTGGGATGACATAAAGGCATGAATAATCATTTCTAGTTCGGCATTTGATACAATAAAACTCAGTTTTGCAATATTCCTAAGGTGAAAAAAGCATGTGCGGGTCAGGGCCAGAATGTGTTTGTCAAGGTGCATGGCCTGGTCAAAAATAACTCCAAGATTTCTCAGGCTAGAGCGAACATTAGAATTCAGTGACCCAATACGGCTAGACACGTTACGGGCAGTGCCTTCAGGGGTGACAATCAGGAACTCGTCTTAGCCACATTAAGCTGAGGGAAGTTATTAGTCATCCAGACATTGATTGTGAACAGACATGCATTACGTTCAGATTGTCGGTACTGTCAGGATCAAAGGAAAAATACAACTGAATATCATCGGCATACATATGATAAGAGATACTATTAAACCCATTGATAATGTTGCCGAAAGGTAGCATATACAATGCGAACAGAATCGGTCCTAATACTGACCCCTGAGGCACACCACACAACAACGGGACTGACTCAGAGGTGTAAGGGCCAACGGAGAAATTTCTACCAGCGAGGTAGGAGGCACTGCGCAAAAGCGGCACTGAGGTCGAGCAGAACTAAAATGGTGGATTTGCCACTGTTGGAGGCCATCATGATGTCATTAGACACTCTAAGAAGTGCTGTCTCAGTGGAGTGCATCTGACAGTAAACTGATTGAAATTTGTCAAGGATGTTGTGTCTATTTAATATAGTGACTAGCTGATTTGCAACCACCTTTTCTAGGATCTTAGATAAAAAGGGTAATTTAAAAATGGGCCTAAAGTTGCTGGGCAGTGAAGGGTCCAGGTTGGGCTTTTTGAGAAGTGGTTGAACAACCGCCTGTTTAAAATAAGAGGGAAAGCAGCTGGACATGAGTGAGGTGTTGATAATGTGAAGCAGAGAAGAGCCAATGGAACCAGTAACTTTTTTCAATATCGATGTGGGTAAGACATCTAACGGGCAGGAGGAGAATTTTGTACCACTGACTAGCTCAGTTAAATCATGTAGGGAGATTGGTGAAAAGCAGTCCAGTATTGTCTGACGTTTGGGACAGGCTGGGGGAGGGGCTGAAGAGGGGGTTATACTTGCTCTAACACAGGCCACTCTGCTAACAAAAAAATGATATGTAGCAGTATAGAAATATGTATTACGTTTGTATGTACTGACCTGCCTCATAGTATGGTGCGCCACTGGTGGCCAATTACTGAGTAGGAGCGGAGTATATAAGCAGTGGCTCTCTCCCCGCCTCTTCCTTTGCGCTCCCATCTGCGTCACCTCCGCTCGTGTTAGGGGTCGGTTTGCAACAGGTATGTCCCATGCTGTATTTTTGATCATTTGTCTCGTCAATGAAGATGCTTAAGGCATTTATCTTGTACCGCAGAGCGACTGTAGTCCGGGCTTGTGTGTCCCCTCCGCTTGTCTGTGCGTGCGCCCCACTCCTGGCTTGTGGTAGGTGTCCTCTCTCTCTTGGCGTTATCGTGCATGCTTTTACCTAGCTAACGCTGGTGTGGTCGCAGGTAAAGTGCTGGTGGATGCCTGGGCTCTCTCTGCCTCCCTCATGTGTGCGTGTCCGCCGCTGCTGACAGGTCTGTATGGGTTTTACTTTTCGTAGCAACCATATTATTGTCCAGCGTTTAGCGTTAAATGCTAATGCTATCTCCGACAGGTGCATTTGGAATCAGCTGCTCGCAATTACGCTGCTGACGTCACGCTCAGCTGACTGGGACCGCTGCTGTTTTGTCTCCGCCTGTTTTGTCTCCGGCCGATTTGGTCGGCCGCTGTCCCCGCTGTTGCCTCCGGCTGTTGGTCGGCCGCCGTCTCCGCTGTTGTCTCCAGCGACTTGTCGGCCGCTGGCTCCGCTGTTGTTTCTGGTGGTTGGTCGGCCGGAGCTAATTATGGACTGCTCTTTTTAAATGTGTGATTGACTGGTAGTTATTTTGTTTTATTCGGATTAATTGTATCAGTTTATTCTTTTTGTGTTTTGTTTCCATTTGGGTATTTGTTATATTGTATAATTTGTTATATTAATTTTAATCTTGTTATCATTTATATTTTGTTTAGTCAGTGGGTTTTGTTGTGTTGATTTGCTTATTTCTCCCTCATTAATTTCTGTTATCCTTTTCAGTTGCTGAAGGCTGGTGGTGGCGCTGGTGATCCGGGTGGCGGGTCCCCCCTTTTCGTGTGTGCTGTGCTCCCTGGGATTTGGTTCACTTCACCGAGTGTGTGTCACGTGTGTGTGGGTGATTTTTAGTTGGTTTGGTGGATCCCTCTCCCTCTCACTAGCCCCTGTCCAACCGGTAAGCCTCAGCACCTGATAAGGTTCCTTTTTTCCCTTGCCCGTGTGAATGGTGTTTGTTTTAAATAGAACATGTATATTTTAAACTGTCAAATAAAACATTTTTGTACATTTGTGAACCCACGTCTCCTGCTCTGAGTGACGAACCTGTGTGTCTTAAGCATACGCACAAAATAATTCTCTGGGTGAAATTCCCAGGGTGGCGTTGTCTGGCAACTTTTAAGATCATCTGATCATTCTGCATTAAATGTGCATTACATCGCTGTAGCTGCCACAGATAGAAATTTGTTACAGTCTTCAACTGAAGAGACAGGTACTACAGGGGGCTGAGAAGTCACATGATTATTTATAATATCAAAAACGACCTTGGGATTTCGCTTATTGGAGGAGATGAGGTCAGCAAAATAATAATAATAAATAATAAATAAACACAACTGCCAAGTCACACACAGAAAAAACACAACAAGGGTTACAGGAAGCTGTTCAATAAACCTATGGAGGCCGGGATTAACGAATTTTTAAATCTATTTGTCCTGCATCTGGGCGGGACATATCTGCGACCCGAAGGTAGCAGCTTGTACTCCCCGCACAGGGGGTGACTGTGATCAGCCAGGACTGACAGGGCCTTCTTTGTGGCTCTGACTCTGTATAACAGGGAGAGATAATCAAGGTGTGAGCCAGTGACCTTACTATATGCGATGCACCTGGAACCTGGTGGACTTCCACAGGCGTTCAGCACACCGCCATTTGTGCCTCAAACAACGAATGTCACTGTTGATCCAGGAGGTGGAATTGACAGAAGCAACTGTGCGAGTTTTCAGGGGAGCAGTTCTGTCTAAACTAACTGGGCAGTGTAAGTTAAAAGAATCAACTAGGGAACTGACATCACCTTCATCATAGAGAAGTTGCTTCGAGTGGTCGTTATAAGCAGAAGCAAATTTCTCAGCAGACAGTTCATTTAACATACATGAACATATAACACGCTTACTAACAGTGCAATCAATGTCAATAGATACATTAAAAGAATACAGTTGTGATCAGTCACAGGCAGCTCCTCAGAGCCAGTGATGTCTAGGTTTAGTCAATATGTAAAAACCAAGTCCAGGGTGTTGCCCTTAATGTGAGTTGGGTCTCTGACATGTCGAGTAAAACTGAAAGAATCAGTGACCTTTAAAAAGTTTACAACAAAAGTGTTTGTGATGTCATTCACAGGCATGTTAAAATCACCAAGAAGGAGAATTTTCTCAAATTTGATTATGGATGCGAGGCGATCACTCAACTCAGATAAAAAAAAAAAAAAAAGGGCCATTAAAACCAGGAGGGCGGTAAATCAAAACACAGTAAAATGGGTTAGCACACCCAACTTTAGTCACTAGGAGTTCAAACGAGGTGTAAGTTCCCAAGCTCACCCTGTGGGAGGAGAGAGAGTCCTTATACACCACAGCTCAGTACACTTTCTGCCATATGTGGAGCTGACAGAGACGACTGAATTTAATATCGGCAAAACACGGAGGGGGCAGCGGACCAGAATCACTTGCTTTCTGGTGTCCAGCAAAGTGTCAATGAGGCGTGTGAAATCTTCTTTGAGCTCCTCTGACTGCTGTTTTTTTATGTCATTTACACCTGCCTCAATGACCAAGGTGGAGACAGAGCTATACTGGTCGCTCAGGTGCAGTGCAGCTGACTTAATGTCCTTAAAAGAGGCACCAGGGTGACAGAAAGTCCTGCCACCGCGCACCACCACATGCCTTACCAGTGATGTGCCGATCACAAGCACAGAGGGAGCGCGTTGTGCCTGGGAGTGCACAACTGACCTCTGCGGTGAGGGATGGCCGGTGCTGGGGGAGTACATGACTGACCTCCGCAGTGAGGGGTGGCCAGTGCTGCGAGCCCTGGACCACTGAGGAGCAGGAGTAAACACAGGCCAAGATTGCCTGCGAGTGTTGCCGTGGGGGAAACACCCACCTGTTTATGGTGGGGGGGCCCGTGACGCATCATCCAGGGAAGGGAAATCCTTGACGCTGAGAATGTCGTACCTATTACTGAGGTGGATGTTGAAGTGGGGGAGTGCAGGTGCAACGGAGGTGGGGGTTGTCTCTCCACCGGTTAGCACCCACTCGGACCCAGTGCCCTGGATGGGATGGTGTGGAGCTGGCAGCGGCTTTAGGCTTTGCTCCGAGCCGTGTCCAGGTGTCATCGGGAGTGGTGACCGGGAGAGGGGCGTCAGCAGCCGAGTGCCGAGCAATGTCACCGGGTTCATCAGGGCACGCAGCTCCAGCAGCGGGGAGGGGGGCGATGGTCTCAGGCATCTGGGAGTCAGTTTGTCCAGGTCCGAAGATGATGGTGTCCATGAGATTCTCTGCTGCCTGGATCTGGTACAGAGTGGATATTCTCTTCTCCAGCTCGGATATCTTGTCGGACAAAAGGACACAGCTGAGACAACAAGACTGGGACGGAGAGGTGAGTGGAGCCATTTTCTGTCCAGTGATGGTAGTTGAGGAGGAAAAAAAACAGCGGCAGGGGCCTAAAGACTGGGCCTGCTGCGGTGATTCAGCGCCAGGTGAGCTCAGTGGGCTGGCCCGGTGGTCCTTTGCCAGGTTGTAGCATAGCAGCTAGGTTAAAACAGCCGGGGCAGCTCACTCCAAGGTTGCTTGATGCACATTTAAAGTCTTTAAGTTGCTTTGGATGACTGCCGAAATACCCACGGTGGGCTCCTCCAAGAGGGGGAGGCAGCCCAGTCCGTTTGGTGGGGATAAAAACCAAAAAGAGGATAAAATGCTAAAAGTCGGCGTAGGTTTCTGCCATGTTTGGCTGATGGTGGTGTGCCTCGGAGGACCACACAAAGAAAAAAGATTAAAAACAAAAACGTGAACTTAAAACAATTAAAAAAAAAAAAAAACTTAAAAACTTAAAAACAATACGGAAAGGTTTAAAATGAGTTTTTCTAAGAGCTGAACTGACGAAGACAGGTCAGACGCCACGCACTATCTTGCACCTTGCTAGTCAAGGTTGCCAGTCAGTTTTAAACACTGTGCAAAATTTACAGGGCTCTAGTTTTGCAGACCTGGTGAGGCGGGGGCGTAGTGCAGATGCGCTTTGCCATCTGGGTGTGGCCAGGCGGATTTTGCAAGTTTGGCACGCCGTGCTCGGTGGCGCAAGTACTCCGCCAGTAGGCTCTCCTACCGGCGGAAGGGAGGAGAGAAGGCGTGGAGTGGGTTTGACACAGCCAATTCACATTTAACCAATCAAATGAGCCCCTGTCCTCGCCTTTAAAATGCGCTGTGCAAAGGCGTAATGAAAGTTTACACAACTGACAGGGAGGAAGAGAGCAGCCGCAACACACACTCAGGACAATGAGGCCAGTCTTGGCTGCTAGAATGTTGCTGGAGCTACCTGCCATCCATCTATCCACCCACCTATCCATCCATCCATACATCTATCCTTACATTCGTCTTCCTCATTCCCCTTTCTGTTCATTACCTACCTGCCTCGCATCTCTTTTTCCCACTCTGTCACCGTCTGTTAAAGTTTTTTTTGTTAAAGATTTTTACAAGCAAATATAAATTTAACCGTGGAGCCCCCATTTTTGATGAATGTTTTTACCTCAAAGGATAATCCTCGCTATATTCTTATAAATAGCCTACATGTTTGTTTTGCAACTTTCGACTCCATCACTTAGGCTACTGATGCAACAACACACTAGAGATTAAAACAAAGGTTGAAGTTTTTACATTCGCTGTTCTAAACACTCAGTGTCTGGCAAGGAACTGATGCATTTTACATTTTTGATTTGTGTGGAATCAGGGTTTCCTCTAGAAAAAAAATTGCCACTGGATAGTGTTACAAAATTCCCGGAATTTTCAAAGTTTGAAAATTTCCATGGGAATTTTCGGAAATTAATGGGAATTAACGGGAATAAATGGGAATTTTGGGGGAATTTTTGGGAATTTATATTCACTGCATTCACCCGGTCATATATATATGTATATATAATAAGCATTTTGGTTTGTTATAAGCAGATATGCATGTAAACATGTTACATTATAATGAATTTCCAGGGAATTTCGGTATTTTTCCCTAGCTGAGTCAAACTGTTGTGAATACTGGCATAACCAGTGGAAGAGCATGTGTCTGCAGACCCGGAGACTGCAGATTCAGGCCCGCAGTTTTGGGCATAGACATAGAAAGAGGCTCTGTATGTCTGTGGTTTTGGGACCCGCAGTTCTAGGCCCCTCGCAGCGACACCTACTGGACTGGACCCGCAGTACAGGACCCGCAGTTCTATGCCCCTCGTTTTTCCGCGACAGCGACACCTACTGGTCTGGACGACTGTAAAACTGCACCGCGGTCCTGGACCTGCAGTTCTAGGCCCCTCGTTTTTCCGCGACAGCGCCACCTATTTCATCGGAGACAAGTAATGACAGACGATCGGAGTGCAAGGATTCAACGTGGAGTCAAGTTATGGAATGGCCTTAGTGATGATTTAAAATTGTGTAGCTCTCTGTTGAGGTTCAAAAAAATATTGAAAAGTAGAATAATTAAGCATTACAATGTAAACTGACTGGAATGTGAAATTAACCCTTGTATACCCTAAGGAAAAGTTCCGAATCCCACCCTTTGACCCAAAAATGGTCAAGCATCTACCCTTTCATAAAATTATGATTTTTTAAATCAATTTTTCCAGGGTTTTTCGTTCCATTCTATTTATTAAAATGTTTTTAATTATTTTAAATCATTACTTAATCAAATATTAACCCTTTACATGCCTGTTTGTATCATATACTACTAATTAAAATTTGTGGAAAAAAACATATACTGAAACTTTGTCAACATACTAACAGGTAATGAGATTATTTTACTATTATTATCCCAGTGTGACATGGGTTGCCCATCACCCACAATATTAACTTTGGTGCATTATTTATTTATTTATTTATTTATTTGTTGCGAGAAATGAAGTGGCGACTGTGAAACAAACTCTGTGGTCTGTTCGCTGCTTTCAGAGCTGGTGTGAGGAGAAGAAAGAGACTGTTGATTTTCACCCGATCTCAGCGTCTGTGTTGCTTGGCAACCATTCTGCCCACTTTCTTGCTGGATTGCAGCTTGGTGGAAGAGTAAATACTTCTCAATTTAAGCAATAAGCCCCGAGAAGCAGTGGGTTACAGTGATTTCACAACGGCTGAGGAGCGTTTTGCCATTGTAAAATCACTGTAACCCACTGCTTCAAGGGACTTATTGCTTTTATAAAACGCTTAGCCTCCATATAGCCCATAAAATAATCACACAAGAAAAAAAAAAATCAATAATTTATTGGTAGCTAAAAATGCCACAATAAAATTGAGAACTACTCATTCTTCCACCAAGCAAGATAGAGTGGACAGAACGGTTGCCAAGCAACACAGACGCTAATATAGTTTGAAAAAGCGGCATATATACCAGCAGTTAAATTATCAACAGCGAACGTCAAATTGACTTTGCCAGGCCTAGGCCTACAACATAATGTTTATCTGGTGCGTGTGCATATCTCCGAGATGGCTCTGATTCCAATGAACAAGCCAATAATCACATCCATATCCTTATTTATGCTGTTTAATTGGCATTGTAGTAAACTGTCAAGCAACTCCGTACAGTTGTATAGCAACTACAAAGCAACTGCAGAGAAAAATGTCTGGCTACGCCCATGAAAAAAAGCCGTTAGAATTACAACATCCCTGGCCTGTTTCCCCGGCTTGTCCATGCGCGTGCACGCAAGACAGTGCATGCACGCATATGTGCGTGCACGCACGGCTTTGCATGAGTGTGCCTGTACACATAAGAGCAATGAAAAAAAGTCAGGGGAATCACACAGGCTCCTGTTCCTGCTCCTGTTGTGCATATGCGTGCATGCGAAAACATATTGAGGTGTAACAAACCTTTAATCAGTTGTTAGTATGTAGCATTTTGGTGTTAAACCAGTGCAGTATTGGGGTACAATAAACATTTAAACTGTTAGAATTGAAGGTGTAACAGACCTTCAAAGCTTCTCCTTTACTTATCCCCGAGGGAAATTCTTGCAGTTTTGAAGTCATCCAGTAGGTGGCGCTGTCGCGGAAAAACGAGGGGCCTAGAAGTGCGGGTCCTGTACTGCGGGTCCAGTCCAGTAGGTGGCGCTGCGAGGGGCCTAGAACTGTGGGTCCTGTACTGCGGGTCCATTCCAGTAGGTGGCGCTCTCCTTTACTGATCCCCGAGGGAAATTCTTGCAGTTTTGAAGTCATCCAGTAGGTGGCGCTGTCGCGGAAAAACGAGGGGCCTAGAAGTGCGGGTCCTGTACTGCGGGTCCAGTCCAGTAGGTGGCGCTGCGAGGGGCCTAGAACTGTGGGTCCTGTACTGCGGGTCCAGTCCAGTAGGTGTCGCTGTGAGGGGCCTAGAACTGCGGGTCCCAAAACTGCGGGCCTGAATCTGCAGTCTCCGGGTCTGCAGACATATACTATTGAACCAGTGTGCGAAATAACAGGGAGCAAAGGGCTGCACAGCTCCCCTGGTGGCGACATGAGCTCCCCTGGCTGGGAACATTTTGAAATTTTGGGGGAGCGGTACCTGCTCGGTGCCGGCAAGCACCGCACAGTGTGCATGGCCACCCGGTCACGTCTGCCGGATCTGATTGATTATTATTATCAGTTGATTATTGATTGTGCAATGCCGCGATTCACAGTTAATCGCGCTGCGTGCATTAAACAATTTTGCGGAAGCAGGAGGACGGCATGATTTATGTCATATCCATGTTCACGTGCTGCGTGCATGACTGTGCATGTGCTTGTGCATGAGTGCCCGTACCATACTGGAGCACACCCCCCCCCCCAACTGTGCCAGAGTAATTTTAAGTTGATTTAATTAAACAGTCAAACATTACTTTGGTGGTCCGTGGATTCATTTTTATCATGTGGACTGAAGTTTGTGTAGCCCATATAAATGCTCGGGAATCAAATAAAATTAACCTGATCCATCGGCGTTTTATGTAAATATCCTACATTAAGATATTAATGGTATCACCCATGTGCAACGAATTTTCTCTTTATAATAATCCTGTGTCAGTTCTGTTGTAGGATATTAATGCAACGACCAGCAGTTATACAGTGTTAGTAAGAGGTATAGGCTATTAATTCAGGCATAGGACTGTGTGCAGTACTATTGTTAAGGTGAAGGGTTTTTCCTGCATATAAAATTACGAGGCGGCCGCCTCAGCCTAATTTCGTGCCGCCCTCGGCTCTCAAAACTCTGACGTCGGGAAAATTGTTATTTTCTGACAAGCGCCGTGGTAGATGGATGTCATTTTAACTGCAGTTGCAGCATTGCGCCGATGTGGTGGTGCTGTATCAACAAGAGTGCACCGGAAGTTGCTGCCAAAACTGCCAAAGAGGAAGAACAGAGTCGAGAAATTCCCTTCCTAGAGGATTTTCTTTTGTGTTTCGGTTTCTTCGCTAGTGTGTGTGTTAATCGGCATCCTGGTAGTGGAAGTGAAAATGCAGCTTAGTTTGACTGCTATATGATGGTATACGACGAGCTCACACACGCTGCCGATCTGTGCGGCGTGTGTGTTTGCGGGGAGTATTTGCCCGCTCACATGTGAATTAAAGGATCTTGTCAAACCAACTGACCTCCCTCGAATTTCCACTTTCCCAGCCATCCTCTTAGCTAGCTGTTTGTTTTTAAAACACAGTTCAGTAAGTTAAAAAAAAAAAAACTGCCAGTGGAACAAAATGATTTTTAAACAAGTGAAAGTCTAAAAACAAGTTACTTTTTAGGCGACTGTCTTATTTTACTGGGATTTCCAGGCTACAGCAGCGCACAGACATAGATTGTGTAACAACATGAAGAGTGGCCACTCCGCTTTATTTTCACTGGCTAATAGCAGCACACTGGCCTAGCTTGTCTATTCAGAGAAGAGGTATCACTTCGGCTTATTTTTCAATCTATGTTATCACATGCATACTACTGCTCATTCATTGGTAGCTGAATTGTTAGGTCTGTTTGATAAGTAATTTACATTTTTAAAATAATAATAATAAACATACACTAACACTAAATACTGAGTGTTTGAGCAACATATCTCCTCTGTGCTACAAAAGGTCCGTGGTAAAAAGTATTTGAAGTAATTGATGTTGACATTCATTTTATTGATTGTTTATTTTTACCGCATTCACCTTAAGTTAACAACAACAAAAATGAAAATTTCCAAAATTCCCAAGCTCAAATTTCCATGGAAACTTTTTAAAAACCTCATTCAAATTGATGACAAAAAAAGCGCAAATTCCCAAAATTCCTGAGCCGAATTTTCCCGGTAATTTTCAGAAAAATTGGAAAAAAAGTGACAGCAAAAATCTCCTGAAAATTTTCAATATGCCAGAACGAAAATTCCCACAGGAATTTTTGGAAACTTTCTGGGAAATTTACCGGAAACTTGCCACCCCTTTGCAACACTAGCACTGGACAACGTGCCCGGCAGGTTTTCAATTTACCGGACAAATGTTTGAAATTCTGGTCAAATATTATCTGAATTTATTGAGCTTAAAATTATATGCAGGCTATATAAGAATGATATCAAGGCATGTCAATTCATAGCGTATTCTTTTTATTGAAAAGTAGGCCTAGGCTATATGAGTGCCGTGCATGTGTAACTTCTAAAATAAATAAATAAATATTGCACAAGCCTGTGCTCTTTTAACATGAACATTGCATACAGTTGCAAACAATTGCAACTACAATTTGCAAACAAAAAAAACTGGCTCATATCATTTTAATAACGCGGCGTGCTGCCAAATCAAATAGATGCAATAAAAACTTAATTCAGCAGCTGAATTAAAATCAAAAGTCTCAAGTGTCTCTCCGCAACTTGCAATGTGCATCAGTCTTGTGACCTTGTTCTCCCCCAGGCGACTTCGCTGCGCGGTTTTGATCCAGTTCTGCAGAGAAAAACCTCTCTCTCTCTCTCTGGTACACTGGAGACAGGGATCACGCAGGCTATTTAAAAAAAATAAATAAATAAATAAAATTACGTGGAAATTGACTGTTTTAATAAAATTCAAATTGTGAATATTTTCACCGGACATTTAAAAATTACCGGACTTTGGCAGATTTTACCAGTCATAGCCCGGTGATTACCGGATAACGGAAACCCAGTGTGGAATATTTATATATATATAAATGCATGGAAGAAGAACTGTGTAGTTAACACAAGCAGCGCCAGACACCATGATTACAAAAAAGACATCACCGTACTGGACACATTGTTTGGCACCGTTTGGCATGCGTAATGACAACCCAACCTGATCACCTGTCAGTCAATCTCCTTTGATCTGACATCAGATGTGATGGGACAGTCGATATGGAGATAAATTTATGTGCTGATTGAGACAGTAGCATTGAATAGTGTTTTTTGTGGGCATTTATTGCATTGTTAATGTGCCTGACATTCTGGAAACCTGCCTGTGAGGTTTGGTGACGTGTGTGCACTACCCGCCTGTCAGCCAAACTTCCACTGCGCCGGCTCCGCTCCGCCTTGCACTGAAAGTAGATGTGGTTTCAGATGGCGAGCTTTTGGCGCACCTCTGCGAAGCCTTTTGGCACAAAACTGTCACTGCGCCAAGCTGAATCTGTGGACACCTCCCCCCGCTGCGCCGCCACTCCCATCTCGGCGCACCTCGGTCTTCGAAACTTGCAAACCGTCCGCCTCTCCCATTTCAGTGGTCGAAACTAGCTCTGCGCCGGGAAACTAGAGCCCACAGTCTTAAGAAAAAAAAATTAATTAAAATTATTAGGGCTGTAGTCTGTTAGTCGACTGGTCGATTTATTGGTCGATACATTCTTAGTCGACCAAAATCTGATTGGTCGATTATTTGCCGTGTTAAATTGATCAGGAGTAAAGCACTAAGTGCTAATAGGGGTGTTTTCAGAACAGCCTGTTTCACAGGTAACAGTCTGTCTGCAGAACACCCCCCTTGTTTTCACAATTTTGGATTAGTCCAACCCACTGGAGGAGACAGATAGGTAGGCCAGTATGTTCTGAATGGAAGAAAAAAGTAGGCCTGGTTTTCTATTATTTCAACTATTTGCTTAATTAAGAACGTTTAATGAACATTTGGTCCTCTACCATGTCAAAGACGTCGTCAGTGTGGCAGCATTTTACCAAAATAGATGGAAAAAAAGTCGAATGCAAACTTTGCAAACAACAGTTTGCGTATCACAGCTCAACAACCAACATGGCATATCACCTAAAACGGTAAGCTAACATGTTAGGTTGCTCCAGTTTTGAGTATAAACATATCAGAATTGGCATATTTTAAAGTTTTAGTCTAATCGTTTTATAACTGCAGGCACACACACCCGCGACGACGGCAGCTTGACATAAACGGAAATCATAGGCTATGATATTGCGTAGGTGCACGTGATGCAACGCTGTCAGAGCCCACCGACTCCAGTGTGTACTTGCCAACATTTGAGTAGTAAAATCCGGGAGATTTTTGTCGTGGGGAGCAGCAAAAGATGTGCGGGGATATTAGTGCCTGCCGAGCCGGTTAAGATTTACAACAGATCCAGGTTTTTAATAATTAGTCAGTAAACTCGGCATTGTCTAACACAGGCTGGAAAATGTGCACTTTTATTTACAGTTAAACATTTTGCCGTGTGTTACAGCTTCTGTTAAACTAACAGAGCTGTGGCGGCTTCCGATCTCAGCTTTCAAAATAAAACCTTTGTTATTGTGCGTTTCTCATTATTATTAACAAACAAAATTGGGGCTTGTAAATTACGGGAGATTCCCGGGAGAAAAGACAAAACAGGAGGGCGGCAGGACATGAGTCTAAAATACGGGAGAAACCTGGGGAACGGGAATGTTGGCAGCTATGGCCAGATACTGCGAAAAATACACCCCACAATCTGACAGAAATTACTGACCAGGAGCATTGCGGGAGATAGGGTTAAAAATCATGAGTCTCCCGCATGAATCGGGAGAGTTGGCAAGTATGGTCATTCAGTGCAAAATAATTAGGTCAAAAACGATTTAATATACTGCAAATACTTGTTGTTTGTTTATTTATAATTCATTTAGGTGGACAAGGCTACCAGGTAGGCTACTGCCCAGTTAATTAGCTAATCAAAAAATAGTATTTTTTTTTTTTTTTCGATTAGTTGACTTTTGGTCAAAATTTCAGGACTTTAGTCGACCAAGATTTTCTCTGGTTGACTACAGCCCTAAAAATTATATGTATCTTACTGCTCCCAAGTCAGTAACATTTCACACAACTACAACATAGAATTTGCCTCTACTACTTTGAAAATATTGCTGCAATTTTATCCCGTGTGGTCGTCTGGGAAAATGTTTGCTTGTAGGCAGCGAGCTTTGAGGTTGAAGTCCTCATCAATAAAATGTACTGTGAGACTCTGGTATGGCTCAGCTGTGCAGCTTGACCACAGCTCCGCGGCAACTTTATCTTTACACTTTTTGTACAGCTCCGGTATGGCAGTCTGACTAAAGTATGAATGGGAGGGTATACTGTACCGTTTATCCAGTGTATTTATCAATGCTGTGAACCAGTGGCGGTTCTGCCCATGTTGCCGCCCTGGGCGAAATTACTGCCTTGCGCCCTTCTGTTCTAGCTGTGCTAGAACAGAAGGGCGCGTGGGCGTGTGCGCAGCGAGAACTTCCAAGCGATAACGGCCGCTACCGGTGCCCCTCTGGCGGCTACACACGCCCCTCCCAGAGCAGGGGCGCCAACACCTGCACAAATACCTTTTTTTCGAAAAATACTTTTTATATGGACAAAATCTTGTTTGCATAAAAAAAAGCCACCGGTTGGCATCAGGCGGGCCGGTCGCGGCACCGGCTTGATGCTTACAGGTGCCGCGCCCACCCGGTCAGGTCTGCCGGATCTGACAGGTGAGCAGCACACACATACTGCCATCCTCTCATTATAAATCAACTTTTGTTCATACGCGGCTGCAGCAGCACAGTGACACAGACAACATGGTTGATTATTGACTGCGCAATGCGGCCATTCGCCGGTAATTGCGGCATCAGGCGAGCCTACCTACTGGTTTATATGCAAGCACAATACATGTGTATTTGCTTAGACCCCAATATTAGAAGAGGGCGTTTTTTCAGGGCATTTTCAATGGAAAAAAATATTGTCTTATATTCAGATGAATACGATAATAGAAAACTGCTTTGCAGCGAGGATGATTTTTTTTTTTTTTTTTTTTTTTTTTTTTTTTTTTTTGCGCTCATGCCGCCCCCCACGTGACATGAAAATATGCCGCCCCGGGCGGCTGCCCGCTTCGTCCGTGCCTAAAACCGCTACTGCTGTGAACCCAGGCTTGGTCACCATCCTGAGAGGTGCCATATCTTTTGCAATGAACTCTGTTATTGCCCGAGTGATTTCCCCATGTCATTTTGAAGTACGCTCATACGGGGTGACACTTTCAAACATTTCGGTCAGTGATCCCTGTCTTGAGGTATTTGGCTTGCCAGGCGCACTGGTGCTCGGCATTTTGGCCAGACAACTGTCATATATGGTTTTGTGGTATTTTTTTAAGTACTGTGTAGGAGCCATGAAGTAACATATGATGAACTGTAATTTTGTGGTTTAAATTTGGGTTATTTTGCTTATTATATTTTGTTATATTTTGTTGTTGTTTATTTTAATATCACAGTAACTGGGTCACAGGGATTTGGGTGGTAACCTCCTAGTTAATATAATCACCTGGGCACTAGCACGGCGGGAGAGATAACAAAGAAAGAGGGTGAGTGACTGGAGAGGCCGTATTTTTTGTTGACTGCTGTTTTTGCTTTTGATCGCTGTGATTGTTTTTTCTTTTTTTTTCATACTTTGAGCACGTTACAAGAAGTTGTTCTAATTCTTTAATAAAACTCGTTCAACGTATTTTTTTATCTCAGCGAATATTTTGTTTGTACCACGTGTCAGACAATCAGCAAACACCCTAAGCTCAGCCTCTCAGCGACTGCTTTGTTTCTGATAATAGTCGCTACATACTGGAACAAGTTCGTAGTGTTACCCCGTGAAGTAGTAACGGTAGCACGGCATGTTCACCTGCCGCTGCGCAACATCTTCTTTTTTGAAACCAAAATAATTCCACACCAATGACGTGCTGTTCCTCTTCGAGACTAAAGTTTCTCTCCTGTCAGTTTCTGACAGACTGCTCCATTGAGCCAGAGGCCATTGCACAACAGGTTAAAGGACAGGATGAAAAGTTGGTGCAGCTGAGAGCTCCGCTCACTGTAGCTCGCGTCTCGTGACCAACTTGTAATCGCGCAAGTTGTGGTAAGGAAATCGCATTTTATCATATCGCGATATTATTGTAAATGCAATTAATCGTTCAGCCCTACATTTAGCACAAATTCCAACTGAATAGATCTTGTTGATCTAAACTGATTGTTGATTCTCAGTCTAATGGTTGTTCTCTCCAAAACATGTCAACATCATCTCATTGTATAAGTTATCACATGCACAATAGCCTGTTCAATTGTCAAAATTAGTCAAGAACATAATACCATGAACACCATATATGAATCTCTTGGAACATTTGATAAATTGATTAATTGATAGTCAGGTGAAACTAGAACTTGTCTAACGAAGAAGGAATTTCACACATCTCAGATGACCAATCAAACAGTATGTTTAGTTACCTGACAGGTGCTGTCCATGATTGTGAATGCTGCCAAACATGTATATATAGAGCTTCACCAAGACCAGTAAAATTTCTGAACATGGAGGCACGTGGCCAAGGAAATGAACAAGGGCAACTGCCTGCTCGAGGAAGAGGAAGAGGAAGAAGAGGAGGAGGAGGAGGTGGTGGAATAGGGGGAAGAGGCCGAGGAGCACGAAGACACCACGCTGTCCCGGGTGAAATTCGGGCCACAATTATAGACCATTTTATCAACCATCGCCTCACAATGGCGGAGGCAGGTCGCCGAGTGCAGCCTAATGTGCCCCACTCTATACAGTCTCCTCCATCATCCAAACCTTTCACAGGGAAAATAGGTATGTACGCAGTCAATGATAGAATCATAGGTGGCGCTATTAAGAGGCTAGGGGAAGCTTAGCTTCCCCAAAATTGTCACTAAAAAAAAAAAAAAAAGGTTATAGCCTATAAATATTTATTTTATTCTTTTTTTTTTTTTTAAGTTGGACATCAAGACATCAAAACACACACATTATAAGGTATTGTTTATTTTGTTTGGTTTTTTTATATATTGATATATGTGGCAGATATTTGATAGGCAACCTGCGTCATTTCCTTACGGTGTTAGGCTATTTCCTTTAGGCTACACAGCGCGCAAAATAGAAGCTAGTGACAGCCCAGCTACCTACAGTACAGGCCAAAAGTTTGGACACACCTTCTCATTCAATGCGTTTTCTTTATTTTCATGACTATTTACATTGTAGATTCTCACTGAAGGAATCAAAACTATGAATGAACACGTGGAGTTATGTACTTAACAAAAAAAGGTGAAATAACTGAAAACATGTTTTATATTCTAGTTTCTTCAAAATAGCCGCCCTTTGCTCTGATTACTGCTTTGCACACTCTTGGCATTCTCTCCATGAGCTTCAAGAGGTAGTCACCTGAAATGGTTTTCCAACAGTCTTGAAGGAGTTCCCAGAGGTGTTTAGCACTTGTTGGCCCCTTTGCCTTCACTCTGCGGTCCAGCTCACCCCAAACCATCTGGATTGGGTTCAGGTCCGGTGACTGTGGAGGCCAGGTCATCTGCCGCAGCACTCCATCACTCTCCTTCTTGGTCAAATAGCCCTTACACAGCCTGGAGGTGTGTTTGGGGTCATTGTCCTGTTGAAAAATAAATGATTGTCCAACTAAACGCAAACCGGATGGGATGGCATGCCGCTGCAGGATGCTGTGGTAGCCATGCTGGTTCAGTGTGCCTTCAATTTTGAATAAATCCCCAACAGTGTCACCAGCAAAACACCCCCACACCATCACACCTCCTCCTCCATGCTTCACAGTGGGAACCAGGCATGTGGAATCCATCCATTCACCTTTTCTGCGTCTCACAAAGACACGGCGGTTGGAACCAAAGATCTCAAATTTGGACTCATCAGACCAAAGCACAGATTTCCACTGGTCTAATGTCCATTCCTTGTGTTTCTTGGCCCAAACAAATCTCTTCTGCTTGTTGCCTCTCCTTAGCAGTGGTTTCCTAGCAGCTATTTGACCATGAAGGCCTGATTGGCGCAGTCTCCTCTTAACAGTTGTTCTAGAGATGGGTCTGCTGCTAGAACTCTGTGTGGCATTTATCTGGTCTCTGATCTGAGCTGCTGTTAACTTGCCATTTCTGAGGCTGGTGACTCGGATGAACTTGTCCTCAGAAGCAGAGGTGACTCTTGGTCTTCCTTTCCTGGGTCGGTCCTCATGTGTGCCAGTTTCGTTGTAGCGCTTGATGGTTTTTGCGACTCCACTTGGGGACACATTTAAAGTTTTTGCAATTTTCCGGACTGACTGACCTTCATTTCTTAAAGTAATGATGGACACTCGTTTTTCTTTAGTTAGCTGATTGGTTCTTGCCATAATATGAATTTTAACAGTTGTCCAATAGGGCTGTCGGCTGTGTAGTAACCTGACTTCTGCACAACACAACTGATGGTCCCAACCCCATTGATAAAGCAAGAAATTCCACTAATTAACCCTGATAAGGCACACCTGTGAAGTGAAAACCATTTCAGGTGACTACCTCTTGAAGCTCATGGAGAGAATGCCAAGAGTGTGCAAAGCAGTAATCAGAGCAAAGGGTGGCTATTTTGAAGAAACTAGAATATAAAACATGTTTTCAGTTATTTCACCTTTTTTTGTTAAGTACATAACTCCACATGTGTTCATTCATAGTTTTGATGTCTTCAGTGAGAATCTACAATGTAAATAGTCAATAAAAATAAAGAAAACGCATTGAATGAGAAGATGTGTCCAAACTTTTGGCCTGTACTGTACGTCGCTGTAATGCAAAATGAAAAGAAGACAGCCAACTGATAAGGTGGTCGCGAAAACGGACATTAGAATTTTTTTTAATGTCAAAATCAACAATGACAGTAAAGAAGACGCAGCCAACACAGACTCAGACTGTCTCGTCGCTCCAAACGAGGCCAACCAGCCCACAGAAGTTCCCGACCTTACAGAGAGTCCCATGAATGTGGTGAGCTACAGCAGCACTCAAGCTGATGCTTCCACCACCTGCCGCCCTCCAGACACCGGCTCCCGACCTCCAGACACCGTGACCGACTCCTACCCACCACCAGACACCGGGCGAATTTCATACTGTTACCTGTCAGAGTTGGTAGGAAATTACTTAAACAATAAACCCTGAGAAGCCGTGGGTTACAGTGATTTTACAATGGCTGAGGGGCATTCTAAGGCACAATGCGCATTGTAAAATCACCGTAACTCACAGCTTCAAGGGGCTTATTGCTTTTGTAAAACGGTTACCCTACATATAGCCATAAAATAAACACAGAAGAAAAAAATCAATAATTTATTGATAATAATGCAACAATAAAATTGAGAACTATTTATTCTTCCACCAAGCAAGATAGAGTGGACAGAACAGTTGCCAAGCAACACAGACGCTAAGATTGCTTTTTCATCTAGCGCCACCATCATGTCACAGGCTTATGTTTGGACTCCTCTTTGCAGGGACAGTGGCATGCGTTTCGCGACAGGTGCGTTTTTGCACAGACATATGCCCAACGTAGGATGTAACAATAACAATAATAATATAAGTATACAGTTAATTTACCACACGTGGGCGCTGTCACACTGTGTCCGCTTTGGGTGGAGATAAAAGGCAGGTGGATCAGGAGGCAGCAGGGAGAGGTAGGCTATTTCTCCAGGGAGGCCACTGGACACAGTGGGTTACCCGGCTGCTCATATATGAATCCCCGCAGGCTGTCTATGTTTTTCGGCAGCATCTTTGTGATTTTTTGTGCATTCATTGAAAGACAGGGTGACATATTTTAGGTCATTTTCGTAGTGGCGAATGCTGAAGGAGTCGGGCTTTAATTTGCGGTTGCCCTCATTCGCCAAGTCACGTCCTTCTCGGCAGAGTTTCTTTACCACACCAGCAAAAACATTGTTGCTGGTGGTGAATTCAGCATCCCAGACACCAAGCACCTCCACCAACCACTCATCCAGGCTCAAGCCACCCAGCAAATCAAAATTCACTACAGAGTCTGACATTTTGTTTACAAAAGTCTTGAAACAAATGTAACCTACTAAGTAATTTGGAGAGTAGTTGGTTGCTAGGCAGCGCTATGTCCATTTACACTGATGCAGGGATATTTTGTGCTGCGGTCTGCCAGTGGGTTAGACTGATTTTACAACGGCATGGAACGCGGCTCAGCCAATCACATTTAAGGATGGGAAGCACCTGTTTATAATAAATTAATTAATATGGGCTACTACAGTATAATGAGTATTAATCTGTGTAAAGAATGAATGAATTATTCTGCTGCACCATCTCAGTTTGACGACATCAGCAATATCAGCCTAGCCTATATGAAATATTATTTAATTTTTAATTGTAATTTTGAGTGTAATGCTCAGTTAAATAGGGTTCATTGGCAGTGTGCGAAATAAGGGGGAGCAAAGGGGAGCTCGGCTCCCCTGGCTGGAAACATTGTGAAATTTTGGGGGAGCCGTGCCTGCTCGGTGCTGGCCAGCACCGCACGGAGTGCGTGGCCACCAGGTCAGGTCTGCCGGATCTGGCTAATTATTATTATCATTTGAATATAGATTGTGCAACGCCGCGATTCACAGTTAATCGCGCTGCGCGCATTACAATTTTGCAGAAGCAGGAGGATGGCATGATTTACGTCGTATCCACGTTCACGCGCTGCGTGCGTGCGTGACCCCCTCTTCCGTATGACTGATTTGATGATTTTTTTTTTTTACTCTATTGTGGAGGAAAATGGCATTGGAAGGAAACGAGACCCATCACATTCTCATGTTTGCGGATGAAGCTCGCTTCAACCTGGCCAAGGACCGAAGACGTGGCCGTAATATTAATGGCCACTGTTTCAAGAAATGAGCCAAAGCAATTGAGAAGGATCTTTCCATTTTGGTGGCACTGACTATTTATATGGGAAAGGAATTTAGTTCTGAAGCATGAGTGAACAGTTTTGGGAGAGATATGAGCTTTTGCAAGTGATCTATGGTGTTGTGCTGAACTGTAAGACTGTTTTGTCAAATGATTTTAGAGTTTTGAGAATGTAATTTCTTTTTCAAGAAATGAGCCAAACCAATGGAGAAAAACTGTAATATAATAAACCAAATCACCAATATTTCATGTTGCAAGAAAACACTAGGTGCTAGTTAACAAACCCACCGTAGCCTTTATGAATTAGTGATGCGCGGGCCGGACCATAACCCGCGGGTCCCACGGGTAACCCGTGGGTCGGGTTGGGTCGGGTCAAGAAATGTTCACTTGATTGGCGGGGCAGGTGGAATATTGCCTTCATGTTTACTATTAGATCTAACGCTGTTGTAGGTAACGTAAATGCATTGCGCAGCGCACCCTGCGACCTGACGTCACGTTTAAGCGCCAAACAGTAGCCAGCGCGCCAACAACAAACCAGATGAAGCTGTGAAGATGGAAGAAGAAGTGAGGGAAAGATTACGGTCGGGAGAATACAGAGTTAAAAGAAAAGAAGGCCACGCAGCTAAATCTCATGTTTGGGAAAATTTCTGTGAAATAGTTCGTGCAGCAGACGACAGCAGCATTGGCTACGTGAAGTGCAATTCATGTGATAAGATATATAAACATGAGAGCCGCAAGACGGGCACGTCCAGCTTGACAAGACATGCTTGTGGAGGGTCTAAGAAGAAGGACCTGTCTCAGAATGCTATAACCGCCTTCCTAACATGTAACAAACTTCCAGTGCAAGCCAGATCTGAGGTAACTGACGCCTGTGTTGAATTGTGCTGTAAAGATCTTCGGCCCTTTGACATTGTTTCTGGCGACGGATTCTGTGCTGTAGCCCAGTCTCTTATTAACGTGGGTGCCGTTACAGACGTGTGGATGCCAGCAGTGTACTCCCTCACAGGCAAACCGTCTGCGACAAAGCCAAAGCGACGGCCACAGAAAAAAAGAAATCCTTGCAAAAGAAATTAATAAAGCTCTGGATCGTGGCATTGCAATTACCACTGACATGTGGACTGATGATTACAACAAACAGGCATACACAGCATTTACCGGTCACTTCATCAGTGAAGACTGGAAACTGAAGAGTCGGGTCATAACGACAGCTGAATTTAAATCTACTCTCAAAAAGACAGCTTACAACCTTCACGAGCAAATGATCAAGGAGCTACATGACTTTGGGATTGAAGCCGATCATTTGACAAAAGTGATGTTCGTGAGTGACCAGGCAGACAACATCAAAGCTGCCCTCCGCAGCTACAAGTGGATGCCATGTGCAGCCCATGCCATCAACATCGTCCTCAAACACACATTTGATGTCAAAGAGAACACACCAGCATACATGCAAGATGTGAGTCATGTAATTGACAAATGCAAAAGCCTTGTGACCTACCTCAAGAAATCCAGTACAGTTGTACATCTCCTGCACGCTGTGATACAGGAATGTGAAACCCGGTGGAACAGTAAAGTTGCAATGATGCAGTCAGGGTGTTTTCACACATATTTGGGTCGACCCAGTGACATATTTGGGTCGACCCAATATACAATGTATCAATTTTCAACTGGAGCGGCTCGGTTTCACATATGCTTTTTATCGCCGTACCAAGTCCACCGCTCTACGGAATGGAGCGTCATATATCCATGGCAACCAGACGAAAATGACATGTGTAGCACCATCCCACCCGGAAAAGAAGGTTGAAATGAAGCCTCAAGATGTAAACAAAACACACGTGAACGATGGAGACTCAACAACAACGCCGTCTGATATGCCTAACGTCAGGGACGGTTTCTGCTATGGGCAGTGTGGGCAACCGCCCGGGTCGCAGTCTACTTGGGGACGCACGAGAAAAAAAAAACGCCAGTTTTCTAGACTACCGTATTGACCCGCACATGCCGCGGCACCGGAGCACCATCAGTCAGCATCAGGCGGGCCGGCCGGCCGGCACCGCGCCCACCCGGTCTGGTCTGCCGGATCTGACAGTTGAGCGGCCGCTTCGCCTGATGCCGACTGATGGTGCCCCGGTGCCGCGGCCGACTGGTGCCGCGGGGGCGGGGGGGTTGGAGTAGTAACATGAAAGGGCGCAAGCCAGTAATTTCGCCCTGGGCGGCAACATAGGCAGAAAGTACTGTAAGGCATAAGGTAAACATATCTGTACATACATACAGTGCAAACCGCTAGCGCTGCGAGTCGTTCCCTCCGACACGTCCGTTTTCTGTCAAAATAAGAGTTAATCGGTCGATTTAAGATTACGGTAGACCCTTTTTGTAACGTTAGCTAGATCTTATTTGGACAGAAAACGGAAGTTCTGCACAGTTATTGTGCGGCTAACTGTTTACTTCTGCAAAAATAAGGTGAATCGCCTTATTTTGGGTTTACCTCAATATAATGCAAATAATCGCCCTGGCGGTTATTCGGGTGGGCGTTTAATACGCAAAATGGGTGCAGACCCCAGGCGTTTAAAAGAACCAGGCGGCTATTTGCGGCCGGGCGATTAATTGGTGAAATACGGTAACAATGTTGTTGTCCTCTACCCCAGCCCAGCCTACGTAGCCCAAACTTGTGGAGTACACCAGGCTTGGGCCGACCCGGGTTCGCTGAGCGTTCACACCACTAGTTTGGTGCGCCGCACCGCACTAAAGGGCTTGGTGCGCCGCTCCGAGACCACCCCTTCCAGCCGCTCTCGGTACGGCTGTTTAGGTCGACCTCGGGTACGGCTTGTTGTGTTCACACTACTCGCACCGCACCAATTAGGTCGGCCTAGACAGTTAGGTCGACCTAAACACTGTATGTGTGAAAACACCCTCAGTCAGCAAACAGTACCGTGAAATCCAACAAGCCATGGAGGAGAAAGATCAGCTTGACAGACTGGATGGCATTCAGCTGGACGTGTTGAACACACTCACTGAGTTCTTGTTGCTTTTTAAAGCTGCAAGTGAAGAGCTGGAAGGTGACAAGTATCCAACCATTCAGCTAGCGATGCTTTGGTTTTATAAACTGAAGAAACACTGCGAGCCCCAATACGGTGACCCGGAGTACATGGTTTACATTCGAGCACGGGTAATGCAGCTCTTAAATGAGAAACTGTCCATCAGCATCACCCACAAGCTTGGGACGTTTCTTTGTCCACGTTTCAAGTCCCTCAAGATGTTTCCAGCTGAGGAGAGAAACGCTGTACACACCAAGGCCAGACGACTCGTCAGGGAATTTGACAGTGCGCTTACACCACCTCCAGCGGGCCCAGCGGGGGAGCCAGAGGCCACGGCTCGAGGTAAGAAGCGCCAGTCATATAATAATAATAACAGGCCTAATAATAAATACTCTATAGGCCCAATCTTATAAAAGTGTATTGATAGAATGGTTTATTTAACAACAATTTGCTACGGCAGAATAATGTAAATCAAAATAGTATAACTAGGCTATATTATTCCATTTTATTTTTAGTTGAGGAACCCAAGGGAGGCAAAAGAAAAAGGGATGAGTTCAGCAAGTGGGAGGATGATGGTGATGACGAAGATGGCAAAAAAGACGAGGTTCAGCACTACATTGACAGCCACTTCTTGTGGGATGGGGATGATCTTCTAAGTTTCTGGGAGTCGCAGTCAAAGGCCTTCCCTTTGCTTGCCAAGGTGTCCAGGATGATTCTCTGCATCCCCGCAACAAGTGCATCGAGTGAGTGTACGTTCAGCTCAGCGGGCCGGGTGCTCAAGTCCACGCGACAGGGACGGTTTTTGCTATGGGCAATGTGGGCAACCGCCCAGGGCGCAATCTACGTGGGGGCGCATTAGCGCCCTCCAAAAAAAAAAAAAAGAAAAGAAAATTGCGTCCTCAAAAAAAAAAAAAAAAAAAAAAAATCGCCAGTTTTCTAGACTAGCCTACCATATTGACTCACATAAAATACGACCCTGATTTTAAGACGACCCTTTTTCAAGACCCTTTTTTGGAAAAATAGGCTACTTTTTATATGGACAAAATCTTTTTTGTTGATTAAAAAAGCCACCGGCGGGTCAGGCGGGTCGGCCGCGGCACCGGGTGGCATCAGGCGGGCCGGCCGCGGCACCGGGTGGCATCAGGCGGGCCGGCCGCGGCACCGGCTGGTACCGCGCCCACCCGGTCAGGTCTGCCGGATCAGGTATGTCAGGTATGTTGTGTCATGTACGCACATATGTGCACATCTCTCATGTCTATCTGTGTTTTGATGTTGTATTGTCACTATGAATAATTATAGACCCCAGGAAGAATAGCTGCTGCTTGCAAAAGCTAATTGGGGATCTAAATAAAACAAAAAAGCAAACAGTAATTTCGCCTAGGGCTGCAGCATAGGCAGAACCGCCACTGCCTGGCGAAACAGACTAAACCCCGGCACAGTTGATGCCATTCTTTTTTTGCACAGTGCTGCGCGTTAAATGCCAATGCCTACATGAAAATAGTCATATGTGGAACGGTTCATAAGCCTATTATGTATGTGCTAAAGAAACCTTAAGAAAACGGGTGTAACCCAAGGCTGTTCTGTTTGTTTTGTTTAATAATTTAGGCTAATTTGCTGAGAGGACAGGTTCTTTACTGTCTGCATTTTGCACAAGTGTTAAGGTGTTATTATTATTATTAAGGTGAACTTGAACACGCACAGTTGACTGAGCTTAATGCACTTTGATGCAATGCGTCGCTTTGCGAGCAATGCGATCTCTGTTTGCTTTATTTTGTTATTATTTTTGTATCTTTAGGAAATGATTCAACATGTTTGAAAGTATTTATATGTTTTATTATTAGTCTCCTTCGTTTGGCCAAATAGGGACGCTCAGGTATAGCCTATGTGGTTAATAGGCTATGTTCTTTTATTCTTTTTATTGCACATAATAGCTACTATTAAACTATGAATAGGCTAACTATTAAACTATTAATAGCTACTTATTTTATTTTAGGATTTATTTATTGTTTATACCTCTGTATTATTTCCAGAGCCACTAGAAGGGCTGTTTTCAAGCACCTTTCAAGCACCTTATTCAGACAAAATAAAAGTCTTTTACAATGGCATATTTAACGTGTATTTAATAGCGGTGGGTGGGGGTTGGGGCGGGTTGTGAAAATAGATGCGGTTGTGTGGGGCGGGATGGGGCGGGTCAAATTGTTTCACAAATGTGGGACCCACGGGTTAGAAAAAAAACCCGACCCGCGCATCACTATTATGAATCATAAATGATGATGCATCCTGCTCATGTTAGGTAGCTAACATTAGGTAGCAAACAAAGAGGAAGAAATCAACAAGTTTGTTTAAATGATTTCAGCTGTTTCTGCTAAAATTGAAATGAAAATGTACTTTTGAATAATTCAGTATATTAAGAGATTACTTTAACTCAAGTAAAAAATTGACTGAGCAACTTCCACTGGCAGTGCAGTAATATTTAACCAGGAGGATCTACACTTTAACTCAAGTCATGGGCTTGTGGACTTTGGCCACCACTTCCATGCTGACGTGTGTGTGTGTGTGTGTGTGTGTGTGTGTGATGTGAGCCATGGTGCATCACATGCACATCAGTCTGAGCAGCACAGGATCAGATTTATCTGTCAGTCAATGTGAATCTAAACTTCAGACACAGGTGTGTGAAGAACTTGTGAGTGCAGGTGCAAGTGGAAATGTTCTCAGGTGTTTTGGTGCAAAACATCAAACAGCATCATAGTTTGTGGAAAACAGCACAGAGCCAGATGTGTTTTGGTTGAACAGCTGGATTGCAGAGCAGGGAGCAGTCATTTCTCTCTTTGCAGTCTCTTTTCTTGATCTCCTCTCTACTTGCTCTGCTATATAATCTCATGTCATCATATTCCATCAGGCTCACAGTCTGACAGCTGTCTTACTTTGTGTCTGAAGCTCCAGGTTCAGCACTGAAGTCTAGAGGTAGATCTTTAGACCGGTCACTCTTCATGGACAGACAGCTGGACACTGCAGACTCTGCTCTGTGGCAGGAACCTCTGGAAACACAAATGTTTGAAACATGTTATTAGTTCTTGTAAATCAGGGCTCCAGACTCACTTTTCCACTGGCAGCACTGGTGCTCCCAGCTTTCCCAGTCGCTCCCAGCAGCTCATGATTTGGTCGCAGCCTTTTTTTGTGAGGGGGGGTCCAGCTAAAAGAGCGGATGTGGCTCATGATCTGAAGCATCAGTTTTGGGGTCACGTCTACTTTCTCCATGAGCCACAAACAGATTTCACAAGAAAACAGTGAACACACACTGCACTCTAACAGCTGTCTTACTTTGTGTCTGAAGGTCCAGGTTCACCACTGAAGTCTAGAGGTTCTGCTTTAGACCAGTCGCTCTTCATGGACAGACAGCTGGACACTGCAGACTCTGCTCTGCCCTCCTCTTCCTCCACACAGTCACTCATCTTCTGATTTAAGTCAGTCTAAGAGGTGCAAACACACACATACACACACACACACACACACACACACACACACACACACATCAAAGGGATGATATATTGGTTGATGTTCTAGTTTCCTGTTGGAAACTAGAACATGCTGTTTTCTCTACTTCATTTCCAAAAGGGTTATTTTGCAAATGTATTGTGTTTTATTTTTTTTAAATTTTTATTTATTTATTTTTTTGGTCATTCTTTACACTGATATCATTTATTTTTTATTTACATCTTGCTAATTATTTGTTGTATTTTTCACTGATTTGCTGATTATTTTTTTCCCATGTCTCACAAAGTAATAAAGTGAATTTACGCAGGTGACAGAGGGTTAATAATACACACACTGACACACACACACACAGTTGTCCCTGTCTTCGTAGATCACATGTTGCTCTTCACTCCTCCTGACTCACTTTGCTGACTTGTGAATGTCGTCTTTTTTACTGAATAGATTTTACACTCACAGAAAAATAAAGACATCAAAAAAGAATGATCTAAAATCTCAGTGTCTGAATATTTTCCCAGAGCAACAGCAGTCATCCCTACATTAACCATATTGACGTATTTGGTCAAAATATTTCACAATATTTGATTTAGTCTCTATCACCCAGCCCAAACCTTACAGTGAAATTTGACATTTTAATTTGAATTTGTCATGGCGACCAGTTTCATGCATGCAGCGTTTGGTCTCTGTAAAGGAGCCGGGAGCTGCTGATGATCTGCACAAATAAATGCAGATTCACAAATAATTTGTGAAGCACAAATTCCCTTCAGGAATGCACAAATGAAAGAGTGTGAATGCAGCAAAGCTCATGGACATGTTTCTCTGTTTCTGTCCAGTCCAGAGGCTGCGTTCCAGACGCTGCGCTCACCAGCAAATCCTGGTGACGTCATGAAACCTGCAAATGTTTCTTTCAGTAGTTTTGGTGGCGCACCGTGTTCCCTTCATGTCTTTTTCTTGTTGTTGTTCTCAGAGAACAGAGCCTCAGCACAAAAACACAAACTCCTTTCCATCAAAGCTTCAAAGCAGATGATGCTTTCTTGTTAAGGAGCCACAGGTTTGGCCCTTATTCTCTTTTCTGTGTTGAGGGACCAGAGGCCTGTTCTCCCCCTGACAAACAGGAAACACTTTGCTTCCTGTTCAGGCTGCAAAAAGAAAAAGCCACAGGCCTGTTCAGGGCCCTGGGAACACAGGGGGGCTGCTCACTCTGCAAACTATTAATAGATTTGCATTTTTTATGAATAAATTTATTCATTTGTTCATTTTCCAGTGGCGGGTTTCATACATACAGATCAGTCTGTATTTCCTGTGGAATAAACGGAATTAAACGGCTTTAAAAACGTGCTGTCTGACGGATAGAACTGGCTAACATTTGTTTTTACCGCCTGATGAGATTTTTTTTCATCACCACAAAGAAAATGATCACTGCTTTACTTTTTAAATTTATTCCTAACAGATGAACTCAACAGTGAAAATGCAGCTTGAAAATGGCGTCAGACAGAAGTAGCGACTCACAGCAGAAGCGGAAGTTTGTTCCTTTCTTCCTTTCTTTCTTCCTTTCTTTCTTCCTTTCTTTCTTCCTTTCTTTCTTTGTTTCATTCTTTCTTGGCCTTGAAGTCAAAGATAAACAGAAATCCTCTTCTGCCGTCTGAACGTGTGCAGCTCTTCTAGATCATGACAGTGGGACAGTCCAACGTTAATGATGATGATGAGTCTCCTGGTCGCGGCTCGTCCAAACCTTCAACCAAAGTTTCACTTCCACTTGTGCTGCGTTCATGTCCTCATCGGGCGCATGGGAGAAGTCAGCAGCTCCCACCTGCATCCCTGCCCTTTGGGACTCTGGACAGGGCCGCCCCTCCCTACACGCACAACACGCAGCTGCGTAGGGCCTCACGATCCATGGGGGGCCTTATTTTTCATCCCCACAAAGAAAATGATCACTGCTTTAATCAGCCCAAGCCAGGACGAGAGAAAAAAGAGACCTGTAATCTGACACCCCACAGCATCTGCATCTGACCAATCAGCGGTCAGATGCACCGACACTGCTGCAGGTGAGAAGAGAGATGGCTTCTAAGAGGCATTTTGAATCTGGAGCTACTAAGAGGGAAAAAAATCAAAACAAGAGGAAGCTCGTGCTTCACTTGAAGGTGGATATGTTGTTGAACTAAATGTGAAACTTTGTGGCTCCGCATAAACACCTCAGCTGCTAATGAGACAGAAGAGAGACGACTGTCAGTCTCTGTCTGAAATGAGGCCTGGAGGTGACATGTTCCAGCAGCCCTCTTTCCATTTCTTGAATGTCTTGTTAATGCATTTGTCTGCATTCACCTCTGTGGAAGAGGAGTGGGAAAGTGGCCAGCTGGTGGTCATTTACAGTATTAGCTTCTGTTTATAGCCAATCAATCTGTGCATCAATACAGAAGATCAGTTTAAGGCTATTTGAATTGAATTTATTATAACACACATGCTTGTTTGGTTCACCTGCTATCTGACCTGCTTTCAGATATTTGTCAGGTTGAAGTTACTTTTTTTTTTTTTTTTTTTAGGAAAACAAATTATGTTAAAATTATTTTTTTAATTGATAACTGTTTGTGCCTCAGATTTATTTATTTATTCTAGTTTGAAGTTTTTTTTGTTTTGTTTTGTTTTTTTAGTTGATTCATACAGTACTGCTTATTCCGCTTACAGTACTTTGTTCTTAGTAATGCCGCACCTGTCAGACAGGTACACCAGGTGAGTTGTGCACCAGGCAGGTGATGGTGTTCAGACATGTAAGTGGTGCATCCTCCCTCACATTAAGTTATTTTAACATAGGTGTTGCTCTGCGCTGCTGAGCCGCAGTTTCCAGAGGAGAATAAAGCCTCACCTCTGAGCGCCGCCTGGTCAGGACTCTACCTGTCCACTCCCACAGGTGGAAACTACAGCAGCTACTTGGGAAACTGAAAAAAGAGCGAGTGAAACTTGTTTAATTTGTCCAATAGGAACTGATCACTGGAATCAAAATAAAATAGTCTTGACAATTCATGTGGAATGCTGATTTTCGAAGCCCAACCCTGTTCACAGCCTGTAATCATTACAGAGTAGAATTAGATAAGACATTAGACCTTTACTGGAACTGAACTCATCCTAAATAATTCTCAAACCACCAAGCTGTTTCAGATCAGGACTAAAACACGTTCTCAACACAACCTGAGCCTGAATCAGACATTAGAAATAATCTCTGATCTGTACACATGTTCAGACACAGAGCTGGAGTCCCAGGCTGCAGTGCTGTGTGAAAGCACTGCAGCCCTGCCTCCCATCAGGACGGACACACACAGACTTCAGCTCTCAGTTTAAACACACTGAGCTTCAGGGGCAGGGAATGAAAGTCGATGCCACATGGTATGGCTGGCATGAAAGATAACAGGTTTTTTCTCATTTGTTTCCCTAATAACACATTCCTATCATACTGTGGACCAAGTTTATTCAAATGAGCAGAGTAAAACGTTGTATGTGGCTGTTTATGTTGCAGACTGAATGCACACAGAGGCCAGCAGTAATTATTATTTTTACAGGGTATGCAACAGTCAAAGTGAAGACACAGTGATTTGAAAATATCTTTATTGTCCATATGAAATAAGAGTGAAAAGAATAGTACATAGCACTGCCTGCACTGTGTTTGTCACTTGTCATGGAAATGAGCCTGTACACAGCGTGGAGCTCTCTACCTCTAAACGCCACATGGAGGATATTTCTACAAGTTTGTTGCTGAGGTAATAAATGTTCAGACATGAAGAGCAGTTACATTTGTAGTACTTGATATTTGCTATTTCCTCGTGCATTTGTTTGATGTGTCGGAAGAAACCGCAGTGAGACCACAAGCTTGGACGTCACGGGAACGCAAAGGAGAAGAGAAGACAAAGTGTCTTTCATGTTTTAATGTGGTTATAAAAAAAGGAGTCTAAAACGGAGCGCAGAGTCAGGACGGGCCGAGCCGACCGAGGCCGAGCCGCCGAGCCTCCAACACCTCCTGCAGTCAGGCCGAGGAGCACGAGCACAAAGTCCTGGACAACGTACTGGGAAGTTTAAAAAAAAAAAAAAAAAAAACAGCAGATTTTCAACACAGTCACTGTTGCATCAAGGAAAACCTACTAAAAAACAAACCAAACCAAAAAAAAAAAAAAAAAAAAAGCACTTATTTGTGTATGGACACTTGACAAATTCAAGCTTGTGTGATCTTCGCCCGACGTCCGTCCCGTTAAAGCAGAACTAAAGCAAAGTTTTCCTCAGTGCCTGAGAAGCCCAGTGCCTGTACACACACACATACACACACACACACACACACACACACACACACACACACAGATATTCAACAGAATAAATAAAAACAAATAAAAATTCAACATTATTCATTATTTTTAGAGAGAGATGGCATGGTATGACCTTGGGTATTATTTAAATGTATGCATGCAATATAGTAAATGGGCAAAAACATACAAAACACTGCTATGTTAACTTAGAAGAGTTAAAATAAAATGATGTAAAAATGTAACATGGTGTGTGTGTGTGTGTGTGTGGTAAATGTATTTTTAAATCAACGTATAAAGATAAATACCAAAAAAAAAAAAAAGTGTATATATGCAATGTGTATGTACACGGATATGGATTATGTATATATTGTAAGTGTGCATTAACTGAATAATTGTGAAAAGGGGTGGGAGTAGTTATAATAAGTTATACTTCTCACTCCTTTTCGAATATGCACTTTTTATGTTTATCTTAAACTCTTTGCTGTTCTGTTATTTCATATTTGAAATAAATGCTCAATCAAATGTATTGTTATGAATAGGCTTCGAGCAGGTGGAGAAGCTCAGAAGCCATATTATTTACTGTAGTGTAAATCCTGCTCAGCTTCACTACGGCATCAGGGAGGGGCAAAATACAAAGAGGAGTGAACTTCCCAGCTGCTGAAGGAAAAACCAAACTCTTCAACAGAAAGAAAAGCACGCTCACCTTTACCTCCTCACTCCGACACTCTCACTGAGGAAGAACCAGGAGACGACTCCATATGAGAAACTGGTCATGATAATAATATAATAATATTTACCAAAGTCCCAGGTGTGCAGCAGAGGTAAACTCACCCTGATACACGTCATCCATCACTGCATAATCTGCTACGGGTTCATCAGCCTGCAGGGACACAGAGGAAACAGGTGTGGATCAAATTTAATCGCCTGCAGGTGAGTAAGTGGAGGACTGCTGCTGTCCGGCCGTCTTATCTAAAGTCCTGGAGAAGGTGGCGGCTTTATGTTCCATCCACTTGATCCAATGCAGTTTGGTTTTAGAACAGGTCACTCAACAAAAAACGCAAACTATTATTTTATAGAAAAAATAATACGTATGCAGGACAGCTGGGGTGGAACTGATTTTAAAAAATGAAGTGGATGTCCTGCTCTTTAGATGCCAGACAACACTGCTCGAAACAGTTGTCAGTCTACCTTCCCAGACTGCACTGCTGGGGTACCTCAAGGCTCCAACTTAGGACCCCTGCTCTTCACTGTTTATATCAATGATTTGCCAATCACCTGGGCTGATTTCCAGGTTCAAACGTACGCAGATGACACGGTTATACACGCTCATTCTAAATCCAAACATCAAATGTCTTTACATCTCAACAGAGCTGTGGAGAAAACAGCTGACTGACTGAGAACTTCTGTCTGTCTTGCTATGTTCTTCTCAATTATGCGAGTCAACACTCCTAATCCTGAGATCTCAGTGAAAGGACAAGAGTTAGATATAATAACTATAATAAAACAAAACAAAAGAAGAAGCCTTTCATACACATCCAGACAAGACGAAACATGTGAGCTGGAGCTGGCTGGTGTGTGACGCACCTTGAGACAGATGATGCTCTCTGGAATCACGGCCAGGCTGCTCAGCGTGGCGTTCATGATCTGCAGGACACAGTTAGGTCAGGCCTGTGAATACGGCACACACACTACCCTCTAACCCTAACCCTAACCTAGAAATACACAATATCAGAGTAACGCTGCTCGTTAGTGACAGGAACATCTGAAGGACCCTGCAGTACAAACGTCGGACCAAGCTGATATTTCATGAAAGAAACAACTTTCCCCTGAAGGACTGCTGGAGAAACAACATGAGATTATGAATGGAAAGCCAAGCTGGTACTGGTGAATGCTTACAGATATGTATTTTACATTGTTTATAAATAGTTGAGCTCAGCCTTCACCTTGGTCCTGCCGGGCGTCCGGGCCTCCTTCTCGGCTGAGGGTTCTCCTTCAGCGGATGCGGTTTGCCCCTCGGCGTTCTGGAGCCGGGGGTCCCGGCCGTGTGCGGGTGGCACGGCGGCCGGCGGGCTCACCAGGCTGCTGAGGATGTTCTTGAAGCCGACGGCCACGTCGAACATCTGCAGGCTCTCTGCGGCGGCCACGATGCGGCTGACGTTGTGCTTGCCCACGGGCAGCCGGCCCGTGTAGACCATGTCCAGCAGGCAGCCAAACTCCTGCGAGGAAACCACGGCCGTGTCGATGGAGATGGTGTCTGAGCCGTCCAGGAGAGACCTGACACACACCAAGAGCAGGCTCTTTACTCTTTACAACAAGACACAGGTCACAAAACTCCTTCTATCATGTTTGTGGATGGTTTTAAACTTTGCTATTCATCTACATTTTCTTCTGTGAAGCACATCAAGTTTGCTCCTTTATAAAATGTGCAACGTCAATAAACTTGAGTTTTCCTGCTACAAGTAGAAAGTGACAGGCTGTGATCTGTGCCTCCTGTCTGCTGAGCTGTCAGGAAAAACACTTACAGCACAAATATTGAACTGACCTGAAGAGCATGCTGGAGGCGGCCAGCACCAGCTTGTGTGCGCGGTGCTGACTGTCTCCCACCAGGATGGTGCAGTCACACAGGTGGCCTTCCTTCTTCAAGGCCCACAGCTGCTGCATCAGCTGCCTGCTGTAGTCGGGCAGCTCCATCCTCTGCTCAGGACACACAGGGACACGACGCAGCACCACAACACAGGAAAGGTACACAAAAGTACAAACTGTTAGTATTTTTGATAATTAGGCTCTGCTGATGAATTCAGCAAACATCAGATCCATCAAACAACAAAATGTCTGCACTTGCTGCTGTAATCGCGGTGAAAGTTTGTTCTACCAAAATCAACCAGATGGACTGTTTGTCTCAGTTGTTGTTTGTGTCACAACAAAAAGCATTTTGCACCTTCAAAGCACTATGTATGCTGTTTTAATCAAACGGTTAAAAAAAACAAAACAAAAAAAAAAAAAACAATTAAAAACCAATAAAGCAAGAAAACAACAATAAAATCAATTTGAATTCCAGGCTGAAAACTGCAGAAGTCCGAGGGATGGGAATGCTATAAAAATTAAATCTGTGCTAAAAGACGATGAATAACACTCACGTCGTCAGGCTGGACCGTCTCCTGCAGCTGCTCGCCAGATGTGCCTTTAGGTAAAACACAAAACACCAAGAAAACCTCATCATATTGTTCTGGTGATTCAAAAATCAAGTTTGTATAAATCATATTTTTTTAACTTCTCAGAGGTGCACAGTGTTCATTATGTGTCATACTGGAATTTCTGAATATGCAGGAAGCATTTTCCCTGTCAGAGCCGCTTTTAAAAACACAAACTGTCGGAGTCTCAGGATTCCAGCTGGTTTTACCTCGTCCAGGACTGGCACTCACATGGCTGCTGTCACCTAACTCTGGCAAAACACCCTCACTACCTGGAGGGGGGGAGAGAGACAGAGAGAGAGAGATTTTTAAAGATCTATATGTTTGCTTTTCACTAAAAAGAAGAGTTATTAAAAAAAAAAAAAAAAAAAGACGTCTCGTACCTGAGATACGATAAAACATTTGTTTTGCTGTGGTTCCAGGTATGTTTTTGTGCCACTTTTAAGAGTTTTCACTATATTTTGAAGATTATGGGGATAACATCGTGAATTGCTTCATTCAGGCCAGGATAATGGTAACATGAAATTGTCATATTGCCCCATGCCTTCTTACCAAATGGCTGCAACAAACTGCATCCACTTTGTGCATGAAGACTTAAATTTGATGAACTCACCGGTTGCGATCTCCCGGTACAGCCTCCTCATCTGAGGTGTGGTGACGTGCAGGAAGATCTCATGATGGCCAAACTTGCTCAGGATTGCGTTTTGGTGTTTGCAGGGCGCACCAGTGACTCCGACCGCACACGTGCAGCATCCGATCGCCAAGTTGACGTCATACTGCAACTCAGATGTTGCACTTTGAACCACGTAGTGATTCTGGTCTACCTGTAAAAACAATGCAAACAATGCAGCTGCCATTTTTAATTTATTTTACTACATTTGACCATAATACAATACACAAATGTAAAATATACTCAATACCTGTACAATGATTTCACCATCCACATCATTTGCATGAAGGAGAGGCTTTGCTCTGGCAAGCCCGGCCATTCTGTTGTTTGCTACGTCGTTGAGGCGGCGGACGTAGTAGCCCTCCATCCTGCTGGTGACAAAATCCACCAGCTGAGTGGCGTTGTACGCCTTCAGCCTGTGGAGGACCTTCTCCTTCATCACTTTGACAGCACTCTCCACAAAACTGCTGCCGTTGGGCCCTCTGGTCGGGAAATCATCGCGAAGACAGACGGCCCACTCTTCATGTCTCTCATAGACCTGCAGTCGTCGAAAAACACAACATCAGTCCACAACGCTCAGGCAGCTCAGAGACAGTTACAGCACCCAGAACGTTAGTCGGGGGTGTAATGATCCATTGATTTGGATCTGTGTATTTTTCTAATGATCAACAATCAAATGTAATCGATACTAGGTGCAAATATCGATCATATTGTCATCTTAGAGATATGCATTCACAGCCACAAACTAGAGGAGAATTCAAAAAACAAAAATCCCAATAAATGGTAAAATCAAATCACAGTACTTCAGAATCACAACGCATATTGAACTGGCACCAAAGTATCATCATTGTATCGAATCAGGAGATAAGTAAATATCGTCCCGGGCCCTACAGGAAAGACAACACACCTCTGCCAGGTGGTGGAGGAATCGAGGATATTTCATGGCAACGGCGTCGGCGAGACATCTGTTGTACTGTGCTATCAGTGCCAGGGTGGAGTCGGCGTACACGAGGCTCTTGAACAAGTTGAGGAGCTGCGGTCGGTCTTGCTTGGCCACGCCGTTGTGGGCGTTCCACAGCCACCTCCACATGGCCTGCAGCTGGTGGAACACACACAGCAGCAGCTTGGCCTCGGGGAACACGGCCTGCAGGGACTGACGCAGAGCCCTGCAGTCGTCCGTCATGACCACCTGAGGCTGTTTCCGTCCAAAAAACCCACCGCCGGGCAGGAGGGTTTGCAGCAGCTGCAGCCCGGCTGTGATGGTGGACTGGCTCTCTGACGTCGTCACTATCACCCCCAGCGGCAGCCCCCCGGCGGCCGAGTGGGTCAGGAGGAGAAATATCCGGTGCTTCTGGCGGCCGCAATTTCCCGATGAATCCACAAAGATGATTTCTCCGCTCTCTCTCAGCTTCGTGTGCACCCTCTTCATGAGCGGGGTGCATACAGCAACGACCAACTGGCCGTCCTCAGTTTGTTCCATTTTGGCGCTGGTGTCGGCCTGCAGCCTGTTGTACTGCTGGAGTCGGTCCTGCAGCTCCACCAGCAGCTCCTCACCTGACGGAGAACGGTACCGTCTCTGGAAGAGCCTGTAGTACAGCCTGCAAAAAAAAAGAAAGAAGGAAAGAGAGAAAGAATGAGAGAAAGAGAAAGAGAGACATAAAGAAAGAAAGAAAGCATTAAAGAAAGAAAAAGAAAGACATAAACCAGAATCAGACATACTTAAGATGTTGTACAGCACCACATACAATTCACCTGGAGTAATAAGAAGAGGATGACAAATAATGACAACATTTAAGTACACCCAACAGCTGTATAAGTAAATGTTATCTAGATGTACAGATGGAGGTGGTCCCTTTGCAGCAGAACAGCTTCCACTCTTCTGGGAGGCTTTCTACCAGATTTTCAAGGTTCAAGGTTCAAGGTTCAAGGAGTCTTTAATTGTCCCCGTGGGGCAAATTTCTCTGCAGCCAGCAGTAACAAGACAAAACAATCAGCAACAAACACAGAATAACAACTCATATAACACAGCAGATAACAATAATTAGAACAGACAATTATCAATCATTTTTTGAGAAAACCTATGGCAGCAGGGACAAAAGAATATTTTGGATTTTGTTGTGTGTCTGTGGGAGTTTCTGCCCGTTCATCCAGAAGAGCATTTGTGAGCTCAGACACTGATCTTGGACCAGAGGGCCCAGCTCACAGTCTCCCTTCTAGTCCAGAGAATTGTCCAAAATGTCTTGGTGAGCTGAAACGTTCAGATTTCCCTTCAGTGAAGCTGAGGGGCCGAGGCCAAGCCCAGAAACACCAGCCCACAGCGTGATCCCTCCTCCAGCAAACTGCACAGTCGGCACAATGTGCTCAGGCAGGGAACGTTCTCCTGGCGTTCCCCAAACCCAGACTCATCTAGCTGCTTGATTTTATGTGGCAACGGGACTGAATGAAACACCTGAATTCACTGAGTACAAGGTGTGGCCCAGTACTTTGGTCCATGTAGTGTATGTGTACATGTACATGTACAGTTGTCCCTCACTATAATGCGGTTCACCTTTCGCCGCCTCGCAGTTTCGCGGATTTTTTTTTGTGCAATTTTGCATGCTTTTTTTTTTTTTTTTACTGGACTTATTTTTCTACAAAGGTTTGAACTTTGAGAGTTTAAACAAGAGAGAAAAGTGAGAAAATGTTCATGCCTGTCTGAGAAAAGTGTATAAAGTGTGTAGTGAGGGGTTTTACAGCCTTAAAACATCTAGAATAATTGTAAAAAAAAATAAAGCTGACTACTTCACGGATTTCGCCTATTGCGCGTTATTTTTAGAACGTAACTCCTGCGATTAACGAGGGACCACTGTATATGTATATGTGTACATGTGTTTGAAGATGTTTCTGACCTGAAGCAGAACTGGATGTCAGGACAGATGGAGTGGTCTGTAGCAGCGGTCAAATAGTTGTCCCCCTCCTGCTCCTGCAGGTCGAACTTGATGGTGTGCAGGGCGGAGGAGGGCGAGTGGCCGCTCTCAAACAGCGTCTTCAGTTTGGCCACGGTCTCGTCCGAGACGGCTCGTCTCCGCACGGCGTCCGCACACGACAGCGGGTGGTTGTGCTCGTGTTTGAGATTGACATTCAACAGGTAGCCGTCTTTAATGTGAGGATCCCCAGACCTGAACAAGAAACGAGAAGACTTCAGTAGTAATCACAGCAGCTGCTAAAACAGCATGTTCTTCCAGTCAGTCAGTGTGCTCAGAGACCCACATAGAAGCTAAGGAAGAAATGAGAATTTCTGTCGATATAACATGCTGATATTAGGTCAAATCTGCCCTGGTTGTGTGTGTTGTCAGGATCGTCTTGGGCAGAGCATCATCCACGCCTGTTTCAGCAGGATGGATATTACAGTTTTGTTTGAAAGAAAATGTTATATAAAAATAAATATGGTATGTTTTACAAAACCTAACTCAAAGAAGTTTGGTTATTTTGCCCATTGAAGGTGCACACTTTGAAAAGCATTGTGTTTTTTTGTCTAAATCTGCCAGTGGGCCTTCACAATAAGAGCAGGCACAATAAATTAAATGTTATTTTAGGAATTTTTTATTTTATTTATCATTTTTGACCTTTTAGTCTGGTTTTTAACTGAATTTTATTTATTTTATTATTTACTTGTCTGTTTATTTATTTTACCTTTTTAGACTGGTTTTCAATTGAATTTTATTTATTTGATTATTTTACCATTTTAGTCTTGCCTTCAACTGAATTGTATTTATTTTATTTACTTCTATTTATTTATTTATTTTTATTGATATTCACTGAATTTTAATTTTTAATATGGATTATCTTCTCTCTAGTGTTTCCTCACTTCGAAGTGGCGAGTGTAGGATAGCGTTTCCTCAGTGTTTTTTAATTCCTTAGTGTTTTTAAATTTGTGTGTGTGCATGTGTGAGTGTGTGTGTGTGTGTGTGTATTTATGTGTGGGAGAGGGGGGAATATATCCTGTGTCTATTGTTTGTTGTATTGTTTTTATGTGTTGCATTGTTTTTATTGTTTTTATGTGTTTTTATGTGTTTTTATGTAAAGCACTTTGGGCTGCTCCTTTGGCATGAAAAGTGCTCTATAAATAAAGTTTGATTGATTGATTGATAAAATGTTAATTCCACTGTAGGAAAGACTTGATGTTCCCTGCAATTAGTTGAAAAAAAAAGTGCCTATGTCAGCATCAGCCAAGAGAGTTGGAAAACATCAGCACATTGTGCATCCCTAATAAAAGCGTCTGATGTCAGCTGAGTGGAGAAAGTGGTGAGGAAGGCGAGGAGGAATCATGGGGAACGGTCAGCATGGCGGCTGAGATGCTGGTTACGGAAAATACATTTCACCTCATTTACAATACACTTTCCTTTAACCAACATCCATTAGACAGTCATGCATTTCTAGAAAATACCTTCTTAGAATACATTCTTATACATTATGATCCTGAGCAACTTAATTATGAATATTATGTTCGTTTGTATTTATGTATGTAGGTGTTTACTATCTTGTCTCAACAATGAATGAGGGAATGACCTTGACTTCCTGTTCTGGCTGTAGGTGTGTCTCTTCAGCATCAGGTACATGGTGGCGCCGCATGACGTGTTTTTGGTCTTTTTCACAACTGATTTGGGAAAGGTGTTGTGCTGACACCGCAGGTTCACCTACGACACAAAAATAAACTTGCAATTAGTGAACATTTGAACAAACCGGCTGCACACGCCAGTTTTGTTTTTTTTAGGGATATTGTACACTGTGGATCGCCATGATGAAACAGAATAATTTATGCACTTACTGGGTGTTGGATGGTTCAAATCATAAACTAGTTACAATGCTGGTCTATGTTTCCAAGTAACCTTTTATTATTGTCTCAGTTTGATCAATTTAGTTCACTGTCATGTCATGTTTATACTTAAGCTGGTTATTTAAATAGGCTTTGAGTAGATTGTATCTCTCACACAACACTGCTGCAGACAGGCCACATTCATCAAGGAAAAATGTGAATTCATTATGGTTATACTTTAACAAAACCCTGGCTTGAATCTGTACTGACTTCAGTTAATAACCAGATGCTTCTTGGTTGTGCGGCTCATGTGGAAACTCACCCTGTACGCGTTGTAGCGTCCACTATTGGGATACGTTTTGGAGATCCTCCAGGTCACCCCAGAGGAGGTCTGGAAATCCTCCAGCCATTTATGAACCTCACCTTCTGAGGTAATCCTCAGTTTAATCTGCGCCCTAAAGTGAGTCTGTGCCGTCTCCTCGTAGGAGCACACCAAATGGACATATCCATCCGGTAATAGTTTCTGAAAGAAAACAGCATTTTCATAAATGCCTACAGCCAGCATGACCTCAAGAGTTAGACTGCAGCCAAGGTCAAGACATGCACTACCATTCAAAAGTTTGGAATCAGCTGTAATACTGACGCTTTTCTCCTTTTCTTCAACATCGGCTTCTTTAACACGGATAAAAAAGAGGGCTGAACGATATGGGCAACATCAAATTCCACAATAACTCGGACCAAATACGTCAATAACAATATTGTGATGATATTAACAATATGGGAATGAATAATAGGTGCTTTCGTAAGACATTTACGCACAAGATGTTTGCTAAACAATCAGTAATATGTATATGATGACCAAGCAGGTAGAGGCGAATAATGAAACAGCTACACCAGTCTAATAAGTTCAGAAAATTGCATCTTTTTACTGTGTTGCAGCTTTTAAAACCAGGAAAAGACATCACTTATGTCATCATGGTATAACGATGTCTGAAATCCCAGACAATATCTAGTTTTATATCATCAGTATCTATATAATAGATATACTGCCCAGCCCTAAAAAATAATAATAATAATAATAATTCAGACACCAAATAGTTTTGACCCAAAAAGAATAATTCAGACCCGTCAATTTGGAATTTGTTTTCCACGCCAGAAAAGTGAAACTGGGCTCTAACATTAAATATTAGGAGGTGAGAAAAATAATGATTCAGTTAAGTATTGTTATTTTTTCATTACTAACTCAATTAAAAGTAAAGATATTGGCATCATATGGAAGTAGACGACCTAAGGAACTGGTACAAGGCATATCATGCTGGACGGTCTGTTTCCAGCGGGGTCCCTTGACCTCTGACCTCCAGATGTGTGAATGAAAATGGGTTCTCTCCCCTTTGCAGACACGCCCACCTTCTGCTAATCCCAAGCAGTTTGGGCCCCAAAGCCTGCAGTCCACATGTGTTCTTGTGGCCTGTTGTAAAATGGTGTGTGTGTGCAGACTGGGGCCTAAACAGTCTTGGGGCTGCATCAGTTGGCTTTGACTGGAAAGCTGAGACTCTTGTGGATTCAATGAGCCACATTTGATTCCTGTGTGATGATGTTGGCCCCCATAGCAGCCATTTCACTGCAGGCAGAGACTTTTGTCAAACTGGACGTCGCTGTAGAAAATGACCTCTAGTGTCTAAGGACAGAGGATGTTGTATTTTCTGTAAAGCCCTTTGAGACGAATTTGTAATTTGTGATCCTGGGCTATATAAATAAATAAAATTGAATTGAATAGTGACCTCTAGGAGAATCACAGCCTCATCAAACTTTACACACACAAACTAGAGGAGAATTCAAATTTTAAAATGTCAATAAATCGGAATGTTGAATTGCATGGATGAATATTCAATTAGAATAGTATCGTGACAGTATCAAATCAGAGGATGAACATACCGTCTCAGCCCTATTAAATATTATTTATTTGACCAACTGACAGGTGGTTTCTGATATTCTTATTAAAGTGTGGCTCAGAGGGATTTCTGGCTCTTTCTGGCTCAGTTGTCAGTCTGGTGCAGCCGCTGTGCAGCATTTTGTTCCCCGTGTGCTTCTTCTGCACACCTTTCCTACAAAATAACGTTAGCATGTATTTGTACAGAGGACTTTGTGATGAAACACGGGCTGGTCCTCTCAGCCGATCCCAAACTTCTGAATGAGTGTAACCTCGGCTAGCTAGCGCCCGGTTAGCACGGCTAGCTAACTGCGAAACAAGCAGAACTGACTTCCAGAAGTGGCCGCCGTCCCGTCCCCGCCGCTCCCTCCGCCGCGCCCGACTGCTGGCAGTGCGGACACGAAGTCATGTTCGAGCAGACGCGGCTAAATAAACGAGGAGAGAGCTGGAAAAGGCGAAGTTTATTCAGCTTTACGAGCGCAAGTCGTGGCGGCAACAACAAAACATAGCGAATGCCTGGTTCTTCTTCTTCTTCTTTGGTGTTTGACGGCAGCTGGCATCCGATTTGTTGCATTGCTGCCATCTTCAGTATTGTTTGCACATTACATTACATTAAATTCTGTTTATGAGTCCAGTTTCTTTCAAAAACTTAAAAAGTCTACTTTTTCTCCTCCCAAGTGATCCTATTTCCAAGATTTCTTTCACTGATACCTCTGCCATTCCCATTTTTCTGAATTCTGAAGTTAGTTCCTGTCTTTCCCTGGTATATTTATTGCAGTCTATCAGAACATGTTGTTCCCCTGCTGTTTAAACTGGTCATATTCTATTTTTTATCCTCGTTTATAGAGTATATATTGCTGCTGCTATTTATTTATCATCTGTTTATACTGTGAATTTGGACATTGCCCACATCTATGCACATTGTATACATCGATGCACACTGGTTTTATTGGCTTTTTACCATCTATTTATCATCTGGGCGCTATTTATTTATTTATCATCTGTTTATACTGTAAATGTATACAATGTAAATACATTGTATACATCGATGCACACTGGTTTTATTGGTTTTTTGCACATTGTTTTTTTGCACATTGGTACTTAGATCCTTAGATCTCGAGGGTCATCTTTATTCTTTATTTTTGACTTACTTATTCTTTATTTTTGATTTACTTAAAACCTTGTACTCTGTGGATACTGCTGGAAACTGTGAATTTCCTTCGGGATGAATAAAGTATCTAACTAAACTAAACTAAACTAAACTAAACTACTGTCTCTGGCTGTTGGCACTCTTGACAAAATCCATTGTGATGTTTTCCTAAAATGAATGCCTGGTTCTTCTTCTTCTTCTTCTTCTTCTGTTTTTTTTTTTTTTTGTTGTTGTTGTTTGTTTGTTTTTTGTTGTTTTTTTTGGCAAATCGCGAAGCAGCGTTTACCGGCGCATACCGCCACCTGCTGTACACAAGTTGGTTTCCATCACTTCATGGGACATTACATTGACTTACATTCATTTCCTGGAGATTTATCCTAACCTTAACCCTAACCACTACCTGCCTAACCCTAACCCTAACCCTAACCTTAACCCTAACTTAACCCTAACCTAACCCTAAAGTTATCTTAGCTTTAAATCAAGTCTTCACCCTAAAATTAATGATTTGCACTTATGAGGACTTGCTTTTTGTCCCCATAAGGGAGGCGAGTCCCCACAACATGACTGTGTAAACAGATTTATGTCCCCACAACATTAGCAATACCTAGTACACACACACACACACACACACACACACACACACTGATTCATCTATTTAGCAAAATAACACAAAAACTGGCAGCTTCTAAATGTTAAGTGTGAATTATACACTTATGGGGTTTTTAATGTGCAAATATAATTCAGATTTCAGATTCCTCGCTTGGAGTTTGATACGGTCATCAAATCAGTACCCGATAGTGTAATGTCTTTAACACAACACACACACCTTGATACACTGTGTTGGTAGGCTGTGTGTGTTGGACAGAGAGTGCATATCACTTATCCCATATGTATAACTTATAAATTAGCTTGATTATTATTTGGGCTAAATATTATATCCATAAAATGATTTGGCTTAAAAAAAAATTACCCTCTTTCTACATTTGTAAAGATTCAGATTTTAAAACATATTTGACAACTGTTGAAAATTTAAAACTCAGAAATCACAAATTGGTGAAATTTGTTTTATTTATTTACTTATTTTATTTAATGTGTTTTACTTATTTTATCTACTTATTGTTTCTTTCCATTATCTACATTTATTGTTAAATGTAGTTGATTATAACTTATTTTTATATTATTAAGTATATTTGCAGCGTTTTTTGATGTAAAGTGGATGTAACATGTACTTCATGTGACCTGCTTGACTTGTATTTATTCAAATAAAGGAGATCATGTATATTTAGTATTAAAATTTTTATTTTTTTATTGAACTCTCGCAGAGGGCACAAACAAACAAATCACCACAATATCAAGTTTAATCAACTAAATGAAAATAAAGAAATTAATTAATGAGGTAATTAATGAGGCGTTGTATATACATCCTGTTTGTTGTTTATTGTCAATTATGTTATTTATTTATTTTTTTTACAGCAACTTTTATTACGGGAAAAAAATGCATGTAACATGTAAACTTCATGAACGTCACTTGAATTTACTCAAATAAAGGGAAAAAACAAAAACAAAAACAAAACAACCCCTCCCGATTCGCGCATGCGTGATAGGCCCTTTTTTTTTTTTTCTCCATCCGTCGCCATTTTCAAAATATCTTAGCTTTATTGCGCAGCGAGGAATTGTTCGTCCACGAAGTTTAAATAAAGAGCTGGATCATTTGAATAGGAGGTAAAGCCCCTGGCAGAAGGTGCGTGTCGGATGTTGGTCAGAAATTAGCGGCCGCTCTCTTCCGCTGGGATTTTCTCTCACCGGCCGAGAATGTGAATCACATTTTGCTGCAGATTAGCCTCAGATTAGCCTCGGCTGCTAAAGCTCCGGCCGGTTAGTCTGCAGATTAGCAAGGCTTCAGATTGAGCAGCACCAGGTCCGGTTCTCCCTGTGTAACCCGGAGGACACACAGCACTTTGTGCGTGGTGTCCCGCAGGCCGTAGAGCTTCCTGTACATGTGTACATATGTACATGCGTCCCAGTCCTGTTAACGTGCCGCTCTCCACCAGACTCCATACAAAATTGTGTGGTTTTTTGTTTCCTCGCTGTGTGGTGAGCAGACAGAGCCGCAGAGCGAAGCCAAACTCCCGCTGCTGGTAGTGACCATGACCCGGCGCTGTTCGGCACACACCTGCTGGCCACTTTGTCATGTATACCTGTAGAAACCAATGCAATTCAATGGAGTAGCTCTGCCTTACCCTTCGTTCCAAATCGCATACTTATACTTTTTACTTTTAGTATGTACTGCAGCTGCCCTTAAAAAGTATGTAGTTTAGTATGTATTGGGACATACTAATTCCTTTTTTCCCTACTAAATAGTATGGTAGTATGGGTATTGGAACGCAGGGTTAGTCAGAGGTGGAAGAAGCGTTTACATTCCCTCGTGTTGCAGTGGCTGAGAAGCTTTTTGTCTACTTGTACTTTGAAAAAAAAAAAGTTATTTTTACTGTTACTTAAGTGCATTTTTGCTGGAGTTTTGTCCTTCACTACATTTTAAATCACATCCATTACGGAGAACAGATAATCAATGATAGACTGTGGAACCTTTCACAATAAAAGCTCAGTCAGCAAAGATGTGAAGAGGAACCTGCTTCGACTTTTTACAAATTACACAATAAAAGCTGCATGATGGAAAAACTGCAGGACCATTTAGACTTAACTGGGAAAAATTATGTGCTTATTCCACATGTGTCAGTTGAGTCTACAGGGTCCTCACTTCAGTTGAGCGTAATGTCCCTTTAAAAGCATGTAGTGTGCAGCGTGTTCTCCTTTTCTAACTGCATGGAAAAGGGGGGGCAGAATATTAGAAACAGCTCTTAGTAAAATGCAGTCCAGTAAAATAACACCACTCATATGACCTCAGTGCTAAACATATAATTGAATTAACACCTCAGTCAAAAAATAGTGAGCTTTACAGGCAACAGAAAAGGAGACTTTATGGCCCAGCAGTTAGATTGGATTGGATTGTACAGGTGGAGCTGATGAAGTGGACACTGAGTGTGTATCTGGTGTAACCTCTTGTTTCAGCAGAGCTACTCTTCCAACACTTAGCCCTGATTATTCACAGCCATCAGCCAATATTAATGCAGAGATTTTACAGAAATGAGAGTTGTTTGGTGGATCTGATTTGTGCCGAATTCACCAGCAGAGCCTAATTATTAAAAATTACAGTTTATAGTTGTTTCCCTGAAAAGCAAGTGACCATAAATCTGACAGCTTTTTACATGTGTTGTGGTGCTGCGTCGTGTCCCTGTGTGTCCTGAGCAGAGGATGGAGCTGCCCGACTACAGCAGGCAGCTGATGCAGCAGCTGTGGGCCTTGAAGAAGGAAGGCCACCTGTGTGACTGCACCATCCTGGTGGGAGACAGTCAGCACCGCGCACACAAGCTGGTGCTGGCCGCCTCCAGCATGCTCTTCAGGTCAGTTCAATAGTATTTTAAAGTGTAGTAGTACAGTTTGGTGCAGGCAGCCATGTTTCTGTGCAGGGAAACATTTCAGTCCCAATTTGGGAAAACCAACTTCAGACTTTCCTGAGTTCTCAGTGTGTTGCATCGCAGCATTTACACTCCCTCACAGTCTTTTTCTGAAGATTCACCAGAAAGGGAAATTACAGCACTTGATTACAGAATAACTCATGTGGATTTTAGTGTTTTTCCTGACAGCTCAGCAGACAGGAGGCACAGATCACAGCCTGTCACTTTCTACTTGTAGCAGGAAAACTCAAGTTTATTAACTTTGCACATTTTATAAAGGAGCAAACTTGATGTGCTTCACAGAAGAAAATGTAGAAGAATGGCAAAGTTAAAAACCATCCACAAACATGATAGAAGGAGTTTTGTGACCTCTTGTTGTAAAGAGTAAAGAGCCTGCTCTTGGTGTGTGTCAGGTCTCTCCTGGACGGCTCAGACACCATCTCCATCGACACGGCCGTGGTTTCCTCGCAGGAGTTCGGCTGCCTGCTGGACATGGTCTACACGGGCCGGCTGCCCGTGGGCAAGCACAACGTCAGCCGCATCGTGGCCGCCGCAGAGAGCCTGCAGATGTTCGACGTGGCCGTTGGCTTCAAGAACATCCTCAGCAGCCTGGTGAGCCCGCCGGCCGCCGTGCCGCCGACACACGGCCGGGAGCCCCGGCTCCAGAGCGCCGAGGGGCAAACCACATCCGCTGAAGGAGAACCCTCAGCCGAGAAGGAGGCCCGGACGCCCGGCAGGACCAAGGTGAAGGCTGAACTCAACTATTTATAAACCATATAAAATACATATCTGTAAGCATTCACCAGTACCAGCTTGGCTTTCCATTCATAATCTCATGTTGTTTCTCCAACAGTCCTTCAGGGGAAAGTTGTTTCTTTCATGAAATATCAGCTTGGTCTGACGTTTGTACTGCAGGATCCTTCAGGTGTTCCTGTCACTAACGAGCAGCGTTACTCTGATATTGTGTATTTCTAGGCTGCCTCAGCGGAGAAGGAGGCCCGGACGCCCGGCAGGCCCAAAGTGAAGGCTGAGCTGGAGGAGACAGAGGGACCGGCCTGCAAGAGAGCTCGTCTGGGAGTCCCGGCGTCCGCAGGTCTGGTCGTTTTTCAGAGTGACACGTTAACTAATCAGTCTCAAGAAAAGCCTGTAAGGAAATGACTCTTTGTGTTTGTTGGATTTAAACCTTTATTGAATGTCCCGTTGAGACAAAGAAAGAGACTATCTCAAAATGATCCCTCTTCTTCTTTTTATTCTTACAAGGGAGAAGTATGACAAAGTATTATGGCCATTGTAGGAAAAAAAAAAAAAGACTACGGAGCTGAGCGAGGCGGCAATATTCCCAGAAAAAAGTCACAAAAAGTCACAAATTTATGCAAAAAAACCTCTGAAAATTAGTTTTTTTATACTTTTTTTTTTTTTTTTAGTGAAGAATCCACATAACTTCACTTAGTAGACGCTGCTGCTCGCCATGTATCAGGCCTGCAGCTCATATACAGATGTTCACAGCGTCCGATCCTCCAGATGGAAGTTGTTCTCATGTTGTTTTCGTGTTGTTTACATGTTGTTTTTGTGTTTTTTTTTCCGTGTTGTTTTCAGGGTCTGAAGAAGCCAAACGGCCGCAGAAGGAGGGGGAGGAAAACGGCGTGACGGCGGCGGAGGCTCCTGACCGCTTCGCCGCCTTCCTTCTGGATCGTTCCTCTGAGCTGACGGAGCTGCTCGCCGGCGTCCCGTCTGTCCTGCAGCTGCTGAGCAAGGCAGCGAACACCGTCCTGGAGGAGCAGGACAGACAGGTGAACAGGCTGCTCTCACACTATCTCAGTAGTAATGGTTTATAAAGTGTTAAAATGCCTTAGAGGAGTAAAAAAAATGACTATTTGGTCATTTTCTACTCACCCCGATGTTCCCTGAAGCGCAGGTCGCTGTAACACGCAGCAGGTTCATTTCAGCCAAAACAACTGGAGTGAATGGAGACAGTTTCTTTAAAGGAATAGTCCAACATTTGGGCCAAAATCCCCTTTTCCCGACTTCCCCAGACTGAGACAAGATGTTGGACATTTCCTCTTAGCTTAGCATAAAGACTTGAAGTCTATGGGAGTCGTTAGCCTGGCTCCATCAAAGTGAAAAAATAAACCCTCCAGCAGCTCTGAAGCTGTCTGATTTACAGACGGCTTTACTGTTTTATTTGAAATACACACGTTGACTGGAGTGGAGTGGTTTCAGGAGAAGTCAGGTGGTGGATCTGTTATCCTTCCATCTATCACAGTGATCCACACACCGCAGGAGGCACTTACACCTGTGACTCCTGCAGACTTCAGGTCTTCATGCTGAGCTAACATGAAAAGTGATCATCATCATATTTTCAGATTTCATCACCTGCTGGCCGTGTGGAGCCGCCGTGTCTTTATTTGCGCTCTGCAACGTAACCACGGTGACACAATCAAAAAATACCGTTTTATTTCTCTGATTTACTGCTCTGTGTGAGGACGTACTCACTTCCACCGCTCCCTCTTTATCTTTTTTGAAATGAGTTAAAATGACTCGCAGCCTTATTATTTCCCCTTTGAAATGTGGAAGTCCTCTCAAATAGGCGATACGAGGTTTTCATGTGATCAGAGCGCCGCACAGGTTACAGGTTTTTGTGAGCGCTTTGAGGAGCCGCTGCAGTTTGTCAGGCTGTGCGCCGTCTGGCTTTGCGTGCCACAGGTGGTGTGTCGGTGCTGCGAGCAGACAGACGCCGGGGCGGCGCTGGAGGGGCTGCTGGGCGCCGTGAGGGAGGGGGGGCTCAGCGGGGGGGCGGTGCTCGCCCTGCTCCGCGCCGCCCAGCAGGAGGCGCCATCGTACTTCCCCCCGCTGCTGCTCGCCCTGCTGCAGGACGCCCAGAGACACACCCAGCAGGACACGCAGGAGGCTGCAGGTACGTGTGTGTGAGCATGTGTGTGTGTGTGTGTGTGTGTGTGTGTGTGTGTGAGCGTGTGTGTGTGGAGCTATCTGCTATCAAGTTCTCTGCCTTGCCTGCAGTGCTGTGCATGCTTTTGCTGCATTCAAGTGCTGTGGGAAATACAGTAATTTCCCACAGCACTTGAATGTTATAAATAGCTGTGATGTTAGCAGGTTCCAGCTAAACGAGGTTGAAAATCAACTATAGAAATATTAACCAAATGCCTAATGTCGATTCAGAGTTCAGATTCTTACATCATGTAGTGCTATTTGCTGCTCCGTGTGTGTGTGTGTGTGTGTGTGATGCATCCACCAAGTTTAGTTCATGAGCTCCCTCCCTGTCGGTTTCCTACGTGGCAGACCTACAGTGGTGGAAAAAAGGTTTCAGACACCCTTAACATTTTACACGATCTCACCATCTCAAATATTATCATGAAATATTTGTGGAAAAATCTTTTTTGTGTTTCAAAAGGTGTGGCTGCATTAGGCAGATACAAACAAATACAAATGATATTTTTTTTGTTTATTGTTTACAAGAAAAACTAAGCAAACTAAATAGTTGACAGTGTAATCTTTCTCTTCAGGCGTGTTTCCTGCGTTAGGTTCCTTGTTTTAGCCATTTTTGTGTCTGAAGAACTTTCAGATGTGCTGCTTTATATAGACACCAAGCTTGGCAACAAAAATTGTCTTTTAAGAAAAAGAACGACCTTCATCACTGGGACCAAAATGACCCAATACTCAAAATGTCTTATGTATTTTTATGGAACCAATCAGTTTGAAGTTTTTAATGGCTTTTTTAGGATTTGTTTAGTATTTTGGCTGTGACTGGACTAAAAGAAATTGCACTTGAAGACCTAAGAGTGATTCTTAATGCAATATTTCACAAATGCATGGGGTGTCCCAAAACTTTTTTCCACCACTGTAGTTTCTGCCACCGTGTCGGTACGCCTCACACACCTCGGTCAAGTCCAAGCAGCTCAGCCTTCCCACCGCCGAAGGCCGACTCGGGAACGGGGACGTGTTCCGCCACATTGAACACCAACACACACACACACACACACACACCAACACACACTGCTAGTGGCTCACAGTCAGGATGGAGAGGATTAGTTTTGTGTGAGTCTGTACTTTGTGTTTTTTTCCTGCTCATTCTGACTTTAATCTCCCGCCGTCCTGCAGACTCGCAGCAGCAGGACGGCCCCGCCAACGGAGAGGAACAGGAAGAGGCGGGACAGGAAGAAGACAAGGAGGATGAGCCGGAAGCAGAGAGCAAACCTTCCTCCCCCTCCTCTCCCTCGTCCCCCTCCTCCCAGCCCTACTCCTGCCGCTGGTGTAAGAAAGGTTTTGCCTACAAGTGCCGCATGCTGTCTCACGCCCGGCGCTGCAGCATGTCGCAGGAGTTCAAGCTGCGCTGCGTCCTGTGTCCCGAGGTGCTGGGCAACCCTCGCGCCCTGCAGCGCCACCGGGCCCAGGCTCACCCCAAAGCCGCTCGCGCCAAGAAGAAGGTGGCGTGCGACCTCTGCGGGCGGACCTTCGCCCACCCGTCAGGTGAGCATCGACCTGTCCGGGGAGAGCTGAGCTGCTTTACACTTAAAATACGAGGGGAAACCTTGACAGCAGCCTCTCAGGGACAAATACATCATTGTTTTGGAGAGTTTTAGCTTATTTGCTACACTTTACCTTACACTACTACCAAGCATTTTTCAAATCATACCATCCTGTCACCAACACCAGTGTGACCTGACGCTGAAAACACCCCCGAGGAAACGTTTGCCTTACGTGGTGTGCAATTATCAGTTCAGTGGGTTATGAAAATTGAGATATTTTGATTATATGCTGTGAAATCTTTAGTTCCTGTGTGTAACAACCGGTTGCTATGATAGAACCAGTTATTGAAATAAAGTAAATAAAGTTATAATCTAAATGTGGACCAATGTATCAGAAGACTTAGTTCGCTCGGGAGAAATGGGTGCGAGTAAAAAAATAAAAATAAACAAACAAGAGATCACTGTTATTTTAAAAGTAAATAATTAATGCAATTTATTTTTCTCAACTTATTTTTTTTTTTCTGATTTCTTCCTATCAAACTGCCATACAACCACAACAAAACCACTTAACCTAACCAAAATAAATAGATATAAAAGATGAATAAATAACCCTTTTTCCCTCTTTCCACCTGTCAGGTAAGTATCTAATTTATTGAATATCAATTTAGGTCTAATATTAAATGTTCAATTTATTTATATTTGATTAAAATATTTTATTACTACTATTTATGTTATTATTAAACTATTTATTCCTATTTTACTATATCGATGAAGAGGGTGATGATGAGGATGATGATGATCAGGCCTACACACACACAAGCTTGCTGCTTGCTTGCTCACTCGCTCGCTCACTCCTTCGCTCACTCCTTCGCTCAGTCGCTCGCTCAGTCGCTCGCTCAGTCGCTCGCTCAGTCGCTCGCTCAGTCGCTCGCTCACTCCTGGCCTTGAAAGTACACAGCGGGTACAAATAATCACTAATATGCTAAATTCTCTAAATTATCTTATTATCATACGATTAATATTATTTATATTATTAGTATTTAAATAAACAAGACAAAAAAAAAATATATATATACATATATATACACTATACTATTACAATCATCATTCATATTGTCAGTTAAAATTTTTTTTTTTTTAAAACCCACACAAACCAGCTAAAAACAATTCTAAATTCTATTTCAGTTAACACCAATACAAACGGCCAGCAATGGCCACCAATGCTAACTGTTGCTAACAGCTGCTAATATTTTAAAACAGCCCAAATGTAAACATAAAAACACACCAAAGAACACAGATCTATATTTACAACCCGGATCAGCTGATAATCAGCTGATCCACAGCACCTGCATAAAGCCAGCTAAAAACAATGCTGGTAGGAGCAGCTGCTACGGCTAATGGCTTTTGACAGTTAGGTTACTTATTTGTTTCCACTCACCAAGTTTACTTTGAATTGTAACAGCAGGATTGTAACAGCAGGGGTGTTGTTCTTCTTTTCTCTCTCTCTCTTTCTTTCTTTTCAGGATGTTTTTCTTTTTTTTATTTTGATTCTCTCGGTTGGTCTCTGTCTCTGTCTCTGTCTGTCTCAGTGTCTCTCAAGGTGACTAGCCTAAATATATTTATTTTGTATTAATTTAATATTTATTTAATGTTTATTGCATTTAATGCCTCTAGTAACCAGGGGTTACACGTGCATGACCTGCAAAAGGGTTTGTTGACATGTAAAATGTGGTGTGAATGGGACAAACAGAAACATTCAAATCACCGGTCCTTTAAAACTGCACAAGGCCACTTTGCAATATTTACTCAATGTACCTTTTTTTTAAAAAATCCCAACATTCAGGTGATAAACAGACAGGAAAATTACTCAGATTTAGAAATAATGCAGGTTTTAATTTAGCTCATAAAACAAAGTTGTTGTTGTTGTTGTTTTTCAGGGACTGCTTTTTCATTGTGACCATACATTCTGTTATGAGTCTCCCAGCTCTCCAGACAGGAATGATGCATTAATTTACTATCGATACAATGGAAAAAATAAATGTCCTACTTGGTTGTTACTCTAGACCAACTGTCATAGCTGTTTTTTTTTTTAAAGCAAGAAGAAGCCAAATCAACATATGCTTTTTTTTTTTTTTTTTTTTTATAGTATCTATGTTTGCTCGTCATTTGTGTTGACTTTCTGCAGTTGGATTTTTGTACCGTAACAAAATGAATGTCTGGACGGTGAGAAAAATCCACAGTATCTTGAGAAAAGTCTGAAGACCAGAACAGTAACAAGAAATACAATATTTGCTTTCTCTTCTTGAAGAACACACAGTCCAACATCTGAAACAGTACCACATTCTTTGGAAAACCGACTTATTACATTTTTATATGAGGTCTTTTTCTCCGTATTGTTTAATTACCACTGTATTGTTTTACTCTCCACTCTTATCGTCATGTCATGGAGTGCCCTCTGTTTTTCCTCCTTGTTTTAATTCGGTTTATGAATAGATCTTTGCCTCTGCTTAGCTTGCTTTGAAAACTCAGTTACATTTTAAATAAGAGATCCACGAATAAAGACACCCTTTGCTGCGTGTCATGCCCCCTCTCTCGCCCGCCTTTCCTGTCTCTCTCTCTCTCTCTCTCTCTCTCTGTCTAGCATTCACTCTCAAATAAAGCAGAAATACCTCAAAACTATGTTTCAGGTATGATTTACCACAAGCGCACCGAACACTTTGAGGAGAAGCCTTTCGCCTGCGAGGAATGCGGCGCCAAATTCGCCGCCAACTCGTCTCTGAAGAACCACATGCGGCTGCACACCGGAGAGAAGCCGTACCACTGCAAGCACTGCGACATGAGCTTCAGCGTGGCCGCGGCGCTCGCCTACCACACCAAGAAGAAGCACTCGGAGGGTAACACACACACACACACACACACACACACACATACTACATTTATGGCTAATTAGGGCTGGGTGATATATAGATATTGTATCAGTATTTGTGATATTCAACAAGATAGATCATCTGGGGTTTTAGTTATTTTAATATTGACACATAACATTAGAGCTGTCTTCTCCTGGGTTTAGAGGTTTTAGAACTGTGATCAGGAGGTGTGTGTGTGTGTGTGTGTGTGTGTGTGTGTGTGTGTGTGTGTGTTTCAGGTAAGATGTATGCGTGTCAGTACTGCGAGGGCCTCTTCGCCCAGTCCATCGAGCTGACGCGTCACGTGCGAACACACACCGGCGACCGGCCGTACGTGTGTCGGGAGTGCGGGAAGGGCTACAGCCAGGCCAGCGGCCTCACCGTGCACCTGCAGACCTTTCACAGTAAGAGCCCGACCGCGACCCAGCAGCCGCCGTTCAGCCTCACACTGACCGAGATCCATAAATATGAGATCAGAGAAGCTGAGTGGAAACAGTCTCCTGATACCCGGAGCCTTCACAGCTCTCCTGGATCCTCTTTAGTTTCAACCTCAGTTCATTATGATTGACATACACTACTCACAAAAAGTTAGGGATATTTGGCTTTTGGGTGAAATTTATGGAAAATATAAAAAGTTCACGCTACAGTGATATTATATCATGAAAGTAGGGCATTTAAGTAGAAGCATACACTGGTGATTTCCTCATCTCAAACAATTTCTTGAAACAAAAGCCAACAACAGTGGTGGATATACCACAACAAAAAATGTCAGTGTCAATAACTTGTCATGTGCCCTTGAGCATTACAGCTTGACAACGACGTCTCATGCTGTTCACAAGTCGACTTATTGTCTGCTGAGGCATGGCATCCCACTCTTCTTGAAGGGCGGCCCTCAGGACATTGAGGTTCTGGGGTACAGAGCTCCGAGCCTCTACACGGCGACTCAGCTGATCCCATAGGTTTTCTATGGGATTCAGGTCTGAGACAGTGCAGGCCACTCCATCTGAGGTACCCCAGTCTCCAGCAGCCGTTCCCTAATGATACGACCTCGATGAGCTGGAGCATCAAACCCCTGATGTGAATTTTGCCGTTAAACTCCTTGTTAGAGAACAGCAACTTGTGCAAAAAGTACTGAAACATTGAACAGTTGGACATGTGCATTCAAAAGTTTACAGAAGGTCACATTAAGTTCACCTGTAAAGGTTAGAATGCATTTTAGGTTCATCCTGAAATTTCACCCGAAAGCCAAATATCCCTAACTTTTTGTGAGTAGTGTATTTCACCGTGATATTCCAGACATTTAAAAATGTTTGATATTGACAGTTTACAGTATGAAGCTGAAAATGTGTGATGCTGAAAAGTTTGTTTATGTTTTGAAGATAAAATATTACAGAATGCAACATCTCTCTCTATAAATTCATATCTTGAATTATGACAGGAAGTAAATTTAAATGTTCATTCACTTAGTGGACATTAAATCTCCTACTGTGGCTTATGAGCCAAGCAGCAGCAATGACATGGTGAGTTAGTATTATTGATTACTGTTTAAAAAAAAGTTGTCTTGATTTTCAGGTTTAGAGGTCATGCAGGTTTGAATTTCGATCATAAAACAGTCTGTTTTTTGGTTGTGAGGTTCCCACTTCTCCAGAGAGGAATGATGTATTCATTTGCTGTTGATACATTGGAAAAATAAATAAAGTTACTGTAGACCAACTGTTATAACTGTTTGTTAAAGTTAAGAAGAAGCCTTTTTTTTTTTTTTTTTTTGGCTTTTTACAGTATCTGTCGTTGCTGGTCGCATTTCTTGATTTTCTGGAAATGGATTTTTAACAACATGAAAGAAATAACTTGAACGAACAAGACAAGAGAACACAGTCCACAGTTTTTTGGGTGATATTGTGTGGAAAACTGTTAGTAAACTGGGTTAGAAAACCATGAGGCCACGTTATGAGTCTCCCCTGCGATCCTGAAAGTCCTGCCCTCTAGTGGTGCATTGCTTCAATATTTCATGATGCAGTATTAAGTGGTTTTTGGGTTTTTTTTTCCACCCCAGACATATCAGAGCCTCACGACTGTCAGAAGTGCTGCCTGAGCTTCTCCTCGCTGGAGGAGCACCGCCAGCACATCCAGCAGTGCCACCCAAAGGAGTTCCACAAGTGTCCCATCTGCCAGAAGGTGTTCACCAGCGCCGCCCTGCTGGACAAACACCGCAGCACGCACGCCGGCACCAAGCCCTTCAGCTGCGACCTCTGCCAGAAGTCCTACCAGGTAGCCTCACATCTGCCCGTTAACTGTCCCGACAAGGCCGCAAATCTGATTGTGTTAAAAGACGGTTTTAATAATAATAATAATAATAATAAAACTTTATTTGTATAGCACCTTTCATACAAGAATTGCAGCTCAAAGTGCTTCACAATAAAAATTTGAAAACACATTAAATAAAACATTAAAAAGAATAAAACACAGCACAGGGTGGAATTAAAAAGAAAAGGCTAAAAATTGAAATACAATTTGAAATAAAACAAAAGATGCAAATAAAACAATAAAAGACAACAGTGTGGAATAAAATAGGAGCTAGTTAAAGGCTAGAGTGAAAAGGTGGGTCTTTAATCTTCTTTTAAAGATGTCTAGTGAGCTGGCTTCCCTGATGTCTAAAGGTCGTGTGCTCCAAAGCTCAGGGGCGTAAGGAACAAAGGCGGCATCCCCAATTTTCTTTCGAGTTTCTTTCTTTCGTTTTGAGTTAAGAAGCTTATTTAAAGGAATATTCCAACGTTTTGAGTTAAAATCTCTTTACCCCGACTTCCCCAGACTGAGACCAGATGTTGGACACCATTTTCTCCTCTGGACGTCCAGCGGTTCAGTTCCTATGTGTAGCATTTCCTGTTAGCTTAGCATAAAGACTTGAAGTCTATGGGAGTCGTTAGCCTGGCTCTGTCAAAGTGAAAAAATAAACCTCACAGCAGCTCTGAAGCTGTCTGATGTACACAGAGGATCATGTGGATTTGAAATACACGTCGCTGGTGTCCAAACTGATGTTCTGAGGTATTTCTCAAAAAATACCTGTATTGCAACAAAGCAGCTAATTGTATTCAAGAAAATAAATATCCTGTTTTGTGCATTATTCTTTTTTTCTTTACTATTTTTTGCACTCTGACCTGTTGAAAACCAATTTTTTGGAATTTTGGGAAATTTCTCTGTATGAATTTAGTGTCATCTGGCAGTATTTATTATCCAGGGATGAGGCGCCATGCAGGCCGTAGATAACCTGCGGGCGTCTGTGCAGAACTATGAACTGACTGTTAAGCGTGTGATGCTCAGTGTTGCGTGTGCATTTCCCGTTGTCCGTATCCGTAGCAACTGTCAGGTCTGTGGTACCACAACCGGACGAACCACCCCGAGCTGTTCGCCAGCCAGACCAACCGGCAGCTGAAGACTCTGGTCCAGTGTGACGTCTGCTTCAAGTTCTTCCCCAGCAGCGTCAGCCTGAGCAAACACCAGGCAGCCGAGCACCAAGGTGAGCCGCCGTCCCAGCACAGCTCGCACTGCGTCTCTCAGAGCCACGCCTGCGTTCGGGCTCGTCCTTTCATTTTCGCTCCTTCAGCTGATATAAAACAGGTGCGGAAAACACACAGACACTCAACAATTCAAATGAATGAACATCCGAGGCAGACTGTTCTGTTGAGAAAAAAAATATTTTAAAAGCTGGTATTATCACACGGCTGAGTGTGATTTAAAAATCTCGGCTGCTGACCAACACGTTTCAGCTCCAAGAGCCTTCGTCATCATCATCGTCAGGCTGCACGGGAAGTGACAGCAAATACACATCATTACATAGCCACATAAATCAATATTATTATTTTTTTTTTAGAAAAGAAAAACTTATTGAGTGCATCATAAAAAAGATCTCATGTCAATACAAATCCATATGAAAAAGAAGAAGAAAAAAAGGAAGGCAAACGTGGTGACAATACAAGAAAAAAGAAAAACACTAGAAAAAAATATTCTCTCAGGACATTGAGGTTCTGGGGTACAGAGCTCCGAGCCTCTACACGGCGACTCAGCTGATCCCATAGGTTTTCTATGGGATTCAGGTCTGAGAAAGTGCAGGCCACTCCATCTGAGGTACCCCAGTCTCCAGCAGCCGTTCCCTAATGATACGACCTCGATGAGCTGGAGCATCAAACACCTGATGTGAATTTTGCCGTTAAACTCCTTGTTAGAGAACAGCAACTTGTGCAAAAAGTACTGAAACACTGAACAGTTGGACATGTGCATTCAAAAGTTTACAGAAGGTCACATTAAGTTCACCTGTAAAGGTTAGAATGCATTTTAGGTTCATCCTGAAATTTCACCCGAAAGCCGAATATCCCTAACTTTTTGTGAGTAGTGTATGTTGTTCCATATCGACACCTTCCTAAAATAATCGCATAAGTCATTTTTTCAGGAGACACAAAAAACTTCACCAAAAATTAACTGTATGATGTTTATTGATAATTTCACTCTAAAAGGTTATAAAAAAGATGACTACTGACATACTAAAAACAATGTCAGTCAATTATGTAACATAACAGAAATAAATGACTTAGGCAAATTTCTGAACATGCCTTTGTTGACTTAGGCAATTGTAATATGTTATATGCCAATGTTATACTAAACCTGATCACTTACCAACTGAGGATGAGCCCTGGATCATTGAAATAACTTCACTTGCAGAGAAAATTTTCTTTCTTCTTGATACTGCCGCCATCTTGAAACACGTAAAAATAGCCTAGAATAGCCTAAATAACGTAAAATTGCCTAAGTCACATTTTCTTTTGACTTAGGCCCTTTAAGCCCGTCAAGGTGCTCGGTGCCGCTTTGACCCAGGAGCAGCCTTCACGGCATCATGTGAAGGCTTTTGGAAGTTATGGCCCCGTTTGTGCAAAGCTCCGCTCTGAAAGCTGATGGAAAACAAAACACACTCGCAGACCTGAAACCTTGTAGCTGGATATAATTGATAGAAATGTTGGGAAGGATGACAGAGAGAGAGAAACTCCTTAGTGATTATTAACTCTCATCAAATACAGTCAATTTAGTTAAATGAAAACAAGCATAAAGGAAGTTTTATTTCTGTTTAAGATGTCCTCTAAAGTTTGTTGGTCCCATGCTGACAGCGTGTCACTCCTGTCGTCCTGCAGACCTGGCGGCGGAGGCGGAGGTGGCGGGGGCAGCGGGGGCGGCGGCGGCACGCTGCCCGCTCTGCCCGGCCGTGTTCAGCAGGGAGGAGGAGCTGCAGGAGCACGCCAGCACCCAGCACTTCAGCCAGGACGGCTCGGCCTTCATCTGCCCGCTCTGCTCGCTGCTCTGCCTGTCCCAGCCCGAGCTGCAGGCGCACCTGCTGTCCTGCCACATGAGGGCGCCAGAGGAGCCAGAGGAGGAGGAGGGGGAGCGGGCAGACGCCTCTCACACGGTAAGGGAACCTCTGTGCTGCATTCAGGACACGAGAGAGTCTTTTATACGCACTCTCCTGTCTCAACCCGTGAAAATGAAAATGTTTGGGAATCCTGTCAGTGGTGATTCACATGTGCTAGAATATTCCAAACAAACAAACAAACTAACGAAAGAATAACTTAATAAAAGTGGAAAGTTCCTCCCTGTCTAGAAGACTTCACACAACCGGGATAACAGAAGTTACAAAAAATGTCCGTCTGTCCAATCAGGCGCTCCCGACAGAGCCGACAGGCGAGGAGGGGGCGCAGACGGTCATCGCTGTGGACCAATCCCAGCAGGTGTTTGTTGCCCTGGGAGACGTGAAGGAGGGCGGGGCCTCGCCGGAGGTGGTGGCGGTCAACATGGACGACCTGCTGAACGGCTCGGTCACCTTCATCTGCGAGGACAAGCAGTGAGTCTGAGCTGTGACCTTTGACCCCTCCGGACACTGACTGTTTTTTTTGTTTGTTTTTTGGGGGGGTTTGTCTGTTTATTTGTTTTACGGGAGCAACAACAAAGTTGAACACAGTCAGAAGTCAGAAGACGAGGATTGTTTCTGTTTGGTGAAGCTCAGTGAAGGTTAAGATGAAAACCAGTTGATCAATTAATAATAACTGATTTCCCACCCTGTGCAGGTTCATATGTTGTTTTTTATTTATGCATTTATTTTTTAATGTGAGATGGTGACATGTCAGGAGCCTCAGAGCCCAACACAACCACTTTCCAACAGGCAGACTGACTGGCTGTGTGCAGTGTGTGTGTGTGTGTGTGTGTGTGTGTGTGTGTGTGTGTGAGAACATACACACCACTGATTCTTGGGAATTTGGATAAAAGCGGTTTCAATTTTGAAAAAAAAAAAAAAAAAGTGAGTTAAATTACAAAATCTGAAGGTTTATCATTATAGGCCAAGGTCTTGGCTGTTCAGCAATGTACCGGTGCAACCTCCTCATTTTGCATTTTTTTCATAAATTAGGTTTTTCCAGTTATTAGGCTACTTTATATTTGTCAACACCGTCACCGTAATGTTTTTTTTTTATTTGAAAACATATTTTTGAATTAAAAGAGACTATTACTTTAATAATTCAACAGCACCAAAGAGACATATTTTAAGCATATTCATTTAAAACCAATATAACTGCCTCTGACGGTGGTGACACTAATCTGACGGTGGTGACAGTGGCCTCATTAAAACATACATTTCCAAAATTTATACCACTCAAGTCAATGGCTTCTTGCTTAACAACTTTATTTAACTATTTGGTACAAAAAATAACAATACTGAGCGATGTTATAAGCATTTTTCAGACTTCAGTCATCACCGTCACACAGAAAACCTGACGGTGGTGACGTCTGACAGTGGTGACAAAAACCTGCTCTTTCACATGATCAGCATGAGTTGTTCACATTAGCCAGCTTGTTTTCGCCCTGTTGCTACCTGCATCAGACCTCTTCTTAAAAAGTATACATTTATTCCATAATCTAATTTAATATTTTTTATACAGAAGTGACGGTGTTGACAATTTATGGTTGTGACAGTAGCAGTGTCCAAAAATATGAAGAGATTTAAGAGAAAATAGCAAACTTCCAGGAGCCTGAGTGGTCTTGAAGCATGCAGTAGAGCTGAAGGTTTGAAAAGGGCTCCTCAGGAATGTAATTGACCTTGTAGTTTTTTTATTATTATTTTTTAAATAAATATCTGACGGTGGTGACGAATATCTGGGACACATTTTGAGCAACCACAAAATAATAGTAAATATTGTTCAGAACTCATTGTTTGTAGTTTTTAATACATATTATAATGTACTCTTTCATGTGGTAAATATATAATTCAATGAAAATATTACTTTTTGTTGTTTTAATCAAGTTGAAATGATTATCTCCTATCTGAGGACAACTGGTTTTGTAGGCCATGGGCCAACATATAATCATTCAATTAATAAAAATTAAAAATAAACCTATAATAGAACCTTACAAATGTGCAAAGGACCCCCTGATTATGCCCTTGATTCTTTTTATTCATTAAAATGTTGTAAATTTCCAACAGAAATAGCATTTTTCTTAGTGGGACATGATTTATCCAAATTCCCAAGAATCAGTGACACACACTCTGTGTATCAGGGTATTCTAATCATAAATCTGGAATAATCATTGTGTTTTGGTTAGCTGCCTATTTGTTTTTTTTTATTTATTTATTTAGAGTGTATAAGGGTCAGAACATTATGATGGAAGTCTATGAAGCCATTCCCATGTTCAATATGTGTCATAATTTGTTTCAGCAATTTTTGGGTTGATACCATTTTTGTTACACAGATTTGGCGCAAAATTTAACCATTTTTGATGACTGGAGAATTGATAAAACTGGTCGAAAATCCTCCAAAATGCAACATTAGGACACCAAGACCCTGAGGAACACCACAGAAAAAATCAGGCTTTGATTTGGTGTCAAAAACTTTTGACATTTGGAGATTTCTGTATTTCTCCTGTGACTGGATGTTGAGCACTGTGTTGTGTAAACGTGTCAGACACTGGCCCTCACTGTCAGTCTGTCTGGAGCAGCAGAGCTCCTCTGAACGGCCTCGCTCTCTAGTTTGTGTCTGTAAAGTCTGATGAGGCTGTGATTCTCCTAGAGGTCACTAGAGGTCATTTTTTACAGCGACATATAAACAGTGTCACTACAGTGAATTGGCTCCTATGGGCAGCTTTTGTGCAATATCTGCAGTCTGATGTTTGTGTCACTTTTTGATGTTAGTTATTATTTTGCAATCAGAACCTTTACATTTCCTGCCCCCTTGTGGCGTGGCATGGCATACCAATACCCCAAAAATATGAAGTATCTCGTGAAATAAACCAAAAGCACCCATATTGGCTCCAACAATGTTAGTTATGTCTCTTTATGCTGCAGCACACATGGCTCCTCGTGATCCTGGAATATCCTGGAATTTACCGAGACGCTTCCAGACAGGGAACGTCAGGCAGTTTGTTTCAGTCTCTGGACACATTAGGAAGATTTTTTTTTTCACTTTACAGGAATAAAGCAGAGTGTGTTTTGTTTTGCAACTTGTTTCACACATTTATTGCATTCTTATTAGAGGGATTCCCAAACTAAACTGAGGATGAAGATGAACAAACAGGAAGGAAAGTCCATGAGGGCACAGTTTGGTTATTGTCTTGGAACGGAAACGCTGATTACACTGAACACAAGTCAGAAACCTTAAATCCAGTGGACAAACTAAACTGTGGAAGAATGTGTACAATGTTTTAAAGGCTATCCACAAGATGATTTTGATTTTTTTTTTTTTTTTCAAGAATATACAAGGTAAAATGGACAGAGTACTGGTTTGCTTTTGCATAAACACACGGGCTGCCTGCTGAAGAAGACGAGGAGCTGCTGGAAGGTCGGGACATCCAAGACGTCTGTTGATCCGAGGTTAAAAATAGTCCGTCCTCACTGAGAGAAATCTAACACCAAAGAGAGAAAGTTGAACGTCCACTGTCTGCTGTGAGACAGAAAAAAAAAACATAGTGCAGTTCAGAGTTTTGTCCATCAGGGGTAGTGCTGAGCACTTACTAAACAGTAAAATATATAGCAGTCAGTGGAGGTAAATGCTATAAAATGATCAGTGCTTTAGATCCCACATATTGACCAGTAACTGGACTGTTAGCACTAAATGGCTCCAGATAGAAATGTGGATCTTAACCAGCATCGGCTCTTTTTCACCTGAGAACAGGAAAAAATTCTGATGATAATTGAGAGAATGATTTTATGAGGAATTTCCATTAACTGCTGCTCTGTTTAGCCCAGTTGTACTGCTCAACATCGCCCCCTGGAGGCAGCCCCGCATACTGTAGGTGGAATATCTCCCTTTGGTAACTTTCAGCCCCGAGTCATAAACCAACACGGGGGTGCATGCACGTTCTCTGTTCCCATTGATTTCAACAGAAGGAAAAAAAAAAAGCGGAGGTCCCATCCTGAACCTCCGCTGGCGAAAATCAGCAGGAGCTCTTGAACTTCAAGGTGCTCTGAGCGTCACTTTCAAACATCAAATCACTGTCAAATCAGTGTTGAGGTACGACTGTGACATCAATAAGAACCTGCAGGAGTCGACTGTCAGCCTCCGTCTCAGCAGCGCTCCTGTTTCTCCACATTAAAACCACATTTCCCATCAAAAATCTGGAAAATGGCGACGTTTAAACATAAATAAATCCTTAAAAACTTTTTTTTTTTTTTTTTAATCTTGCAAATGAATGTCATAATAGTGTTATCTTACAATATAGACTCTTAGGACTACTCCAACGTTTTGGGCAAAATCCCCTTTTTCCGACTTCCCCAGACTGAGACCAGATGTTGGACACCATCCTCACCTCTGGACGTCCACTGGTTCAGTTGCATTGCCTGTTAGCTTAGCATAAAGACTTGAAGTCAATGGGAGTCGTTAGCCTGGCTCCGTCAAAGTGTCAAACGGGGATTTTGCCCAAAACGCCGGAGTGTTCCTTTAAAGACGTGAATGACTCTACTGTCCTGGTCTCTTATTTTACTTGACGTGAACGCTGGCACGTCGCACCGATGGGAATCATCTCAGCCTGCACCTTCCCACCCATGTGAAGTGAACGCAGCATCAGCACCAGCGCTTACTTTGGAAAAACAGCGCCCCCTTCCTTTTCAACAGTGGAAACGCAGCCCAGACAGAGGCTAACGGTCTACAGCAACTCCCCTCGTGTCTCAAAACTGACGATGTCATGATGTAGTGAATATAAATATAAATGCTGCACACGACACCGTTTCCATGGCAAAGGCAGACGCAGCGCGACATAAAAACTGGAGGAAAAAAAAAGAATAAATACAAGTGAAGAGGAGAAGAGCTGGTGCATGATCGTCCGCAGCACCTTCACTGCTGCAGCCTCTTCCCCACCCAGTCAGTCACATGACCTGAGAGACCAGCCGCTGCCTCTCCTCACTGACTGTCTGTCTGTCTGACTGTCTGTCTGTAGTGCAGTATACCTCTGGACAGGCCGGTGGACACGGCTCGGGCTCAGTCTCTGGTGTCCACCTGTCCAGTGTGTTTCCTGTGTGTGTGTGTGTGTGTATTGCACAGTGTGAACACTGTGAGTCCCTGTGACACACACACACACACACATTCATCTTAAAGGAAAAATCCAACGTCACATCTCTAACAGAAATCTGCAACGTTCAGTGCAATCCAGGCATTTCATTGGGTGTTGTCATTTTACCTGCCTCGCGCTCTTCTGCTTCACTTAGTGAGTTCCCTCGTTTCCAGAATGCCCTCTGATAAAGGGCTTGTTGCTTTCAGTAAAAGGCAGGCGGCGGGTGAACGCGACAGTTCAGAAACTCTCACTCAAGAGAGACTTTCTGAGAGTAAACAGCCAGCTGTGTCCATGTGCCTCACAGGCTCGTGTTAGCTAATGCTGCTTTTCCAAAACAGCCAAAGCAGAACGTAAAGCAGCCGGCGGGCTCTGCAGCCGGCGGGCTCTGCAGCCAACGTGCTGCGGCTCGCCGAGGTTCTGTCACATCAAAATTTAGTATTATTCAAAGAAAAATGGGCTCTGTGTGGCTGTTTTGAACTACGCAGCCAGTCAGTGTTTGATGTTGGACCCACCTGTGTGTGGTGCTCCTGTGGTTCCCCTGCACTTCCTGCTGTGAAACTAGAACATGTGATGAAGCCGATGTTGTTATGAATGGAGCACATGACCGACCTGTCCTCTTGCTGCAGTGCATTCTGGTCTGTTTGCTGCTCTTGTGCTCTCTGTGTCTCGTCTACGATTGATTTCTCTCTGTGTGATTGTTGAAAATGTTTTGGATATTTTACATCACTGGATGTTTTTTCAACTGCTGATCTCCACTGTCGCTCCTTTGCAAACAGGGGCACCGCCAGGGATTTTGGGCCCCATGAAAAGAAATCTTATTGGGCCCTTCTATAGCCGGCCAATAGACAAACCTTTTTATTTCCGGCCTTTCGAGGGCCCCCTCCCCCATTGTGGCCCTGGGTAATCAGTCCCGCTTTTCCCCCCGCTATGACGCCCGTTTGCAAATATATATATGTTCATAGTCCACTTTATCAGCTCCACCTGTATAATCTAATCTAATCTAATCCAGCTGTTGTGCCGTAAAGTTTCCTCTCCTACCGCCTATAATGCTCAGCTTGTCTTGTTGTCATGGTAACAGAGGTGTTCATTCACTTCTGTGTTTGGCATTGAGCTCATAGTTAGTGCTGCTGTTGGACTGGACTGCACTTTGCTGACAGCTGTTTCCACTATTCTGTCCCCCCTCATGTATATAAAAAGGGAGGACAAAAAATCAGAAACGCTTCTCAATATGAAGTAGTCCAGTAGCAGACCTCGGCAAACTACAACCTCAGTAATAAACACAGAATTAAAGAGACACATTCTGCACAATGTCAACACAAACTGAACATGATAAACTCTGTTAAAAGGTAGAGTTTATGGCAGAGCTGCTGAGCTGAGCTGCATCAGACTGGACAGACTGGAGCTGAGGGAGTGGACATATGTATATCTCTATCTGTCTAGATAGATACATAGATAGATATACAGATTAATGTGACATTCCAGTGTCTATTTTGGGCCAGTTATCCACAGGAAGCATAAAAACACACCAGCTTTAGTCGGTAGCATGACGTTAGTTTGGATTTTTCCTTTAACATTTTGCCCATCTCTTCATGACATCCAAAGATAATTTTGGTGTTGATTTAAAAAAAAAAAAAAAAACAGTTTATCCAAGTTCAAGTTGAGCTGGACTCTTTTTCCTCCTCTTTTTTCTGTGTCTGTGTCCTCCGGGCGGGACGTCCCACACATCATCAGTACCTGGTGAATCACATGACACACACACACACACACACACACACACACACACACACAGCGTGCTCTCTCCTAGCTGGTGATCTTCTTGCGGGGCAGGTAGGCGTTGGTGATCTGGTTCATCACCACCAGCGCGGGGAAGATGGGCAGCAGCAGGAAGGCCCACCACGCCGGCCCCTTCACCGTGGCCTGGAACCAGTCGGAGAACATGGCCGCCACCACCGTCACCGTGGCCAGCAGGTAGGCCACCAGGCCGCAGGTGGCGTGGTACAGCTTGAGCCGCGGTGAGGACGCCTTGCGCAGAAGCAGCTTGGGGAAGAGCAGGCAGACGCCACAGGCCGACTGCACCAGGGTGGCGACCACCGTGCCCACGCCCAGCAGGCTGTGCCAGGTGGCCAGGTGGGGGCGCTCCGACACGTTCTTGCTGGCCACCATGAAGCAGACGCCGGTGGCGGCGAGCAGCACGACCAGAGTCTGACAGAACCAGTGCAGACGGACTTTCCCCTGACGAGACTTGAAGCAGAACAGAGATCCTTCGGCGGAGAAGAGGAGGACGCCCTCCGTCATACAGAGGCAGTACTGCAGGGGAGGGGGAGGGGGGCGCTGTTAGCAGTTCAGTCAAACATTCACACTTGAACATTCAGGCCAATGTTACAAAGCACTTCACACAATAAAACAACATAAATCACTCAGGAAAACAGGAACTGAGGAAACGTGGTCACAAAGCTCAACAATTTGAACTAAGCAAACACAGAACTAAGGTCAATAAGAAATGGATTAAAACTTAGCAAAATAAAGTAAATAGAAAAGCGGAGAGGTGGAAGAGTGAAACCAGAAATAAAAGGTGGAATACATCTGCATAAGAGTAAATAAATAACACGGAGTAAAACGATAAGTCTTGAGTCAACACGTCACGGTGCCTTCAGGTCTCGTTTGACATGTCTGAGTTTCTGAAAGCTGATATGTTTTGTTTTGTTGGGTTTTTTTGTCTGAATACTTTGTCCCAGTATTTAGTGTCATTTTACCACAGGAACTCAGCGCCCCCCCCCCCACACACACACATTTGACTCCCGTCAGCGTGGAAAAACCCCTGAAACAATAAGACCATGACTAAAACTGCTAAAACTCTCTATGATGATGATGATGATGATGATGATGATATGAATGTGTAACTGCATGGAATCTGAACAACATGAGTCAGTTGAGTTTCGGGTCTTCCCACAGACGACCAGAGTAGTGTCGGTAAATCCTTATTCTGAAAAGTCTCATTTGAAAGTGAAACAGGGGAAAGCAAACCCAACTCACTGGAATCTGCACTGAGATGTTTGATATTTTAACTCCATAAATGCCTAAAAACATGCAGCTGACTATCATAATCAATTAACTTTCTGTCAATAAACTAATCCACTAATAGTGACAGCAGCATTTGTTTGAGACTGTATAAATATCTGTAATATGCTGTACACTACACTAACTGGACTGAACCTTCACCTTTATTAAATTCCTCAGGAGTCTGAACAAAGAGGGAACACATGAGAATGACTGCTGGGTTTTGACTGTAATTTGTTGTGATTTTATTTTGACGAATCCACCGAAAACCAACGGTTCGATCATCTGAGTCTGACATGGAAAGGTTTGGGAAGCTCAGCCTGTAACCGGAGAGCTGCAGGCTCCGTCATCCATTATTCACCACGGAAAGAAGGGATGAGTGGAGGCGGAGAGGAGGAGGGGAGGGGAGGGGAGGGGAGGGGAGGGCAGGAGGCGCGAGGCCGTCACGTGGCCCTCGGTCAGAGAGCACACCTGAACGTGACGAGTCCAGGTTCAACATTCAAACCACCGCCATAAAAACCTGCTGAGGGAGTTAATGTTCAGCAGAGAGCGAGCAGACCCACACACACCTGCTGCTGGTGAAATCAATTTGTGTGTGTGTGTGTGTGTGTGTGTTTGTGTGCAGACTTACCGCGACAGACATGCACACTGGATGCCAGGAAAACAGACCTGAAAGGAAAAAAATAATAATGATAAATCATCTAAAGCCACTATGGAAGCACACACATATAAAATACCCAATCACCTTTCCACAATGATACTCTCATTGTGGAAAAAAAAATGTAGTAAATATGACAAATATGTAAGAATTACACCAAGCCCAGACATTATTATAACAAGAACATAACACTGGATAAACTTTATGATAAACTATGCTGAGGTCTCTGCACTCGCTACAGAGCAACACACAGTCACCAGAATTTATCATTATATTATTATCAATGCCTAAGTCATTATATGGAGTTTCTAGAGGTAGATCAGTTTGTCATGTTGAAAATGAACAGCCACCACCACAGCACACACACACACACACACACACACACACACACACACACGCACACGTCCCGTGCACTCACTGGTTCCGGGGCGGGACAGCAGGGAGATGAGGACGGCCAGTCCCAGGCCGGTGACATGAGCCGCGACCACGGCCGCCCTGCGCATCCACACGTACAGCCAGAAGTCGCTGACGCCCAGGCCGAGCCCCTGGCCCTGCCCCACCGGGCTGTACTCCACGTCCGCCCGCATGCCGTCACACGCCGGTCCGCTACCTGCCGCCGGCCGCCTGAGAGCCGGGACGCCGCCAGACCTCCATCACCCGGCGGCTCCGGGAGAACTGCGGAGGCTGCGGCAAGGGCTGAACGAACACACACACACACACACACACACACACACACACACACACACACACACACACACACACCGGTGTCAAGTCCGCCGGAATGACGACAGCACCACTTCCGGTGGCACATGCACTGACCTGTTCTTCTTTCATTAGAATAAATTCAAGTAGGTCACATGAAGCACACAAAAAAATGCACCCTGCAAATATACGTCAATAAAATATATATATATATATATATATATATATATATATATATATATATATATATATATATATATATATATATATATATATATATATAAAATCAAATACAATGAACATTATCATATTTTATTATCACACATCACTCAGCCCTAATAGTTACTGTGTCCTTAGTAACACTAGTATATTTGTTATTCTGTAATTGTATTACAGCGGAAATGAAAAGTATCAGTAATGTAATGTATAGTGTACAAAAATATACTATATGGTATATTGTATAGATAAAGTATAGAAATATGTCTAGAAATATTTTATTTCTTTTTAATGTAAGTGTTTTTAAGCATCAGTCGGAGAACTGAAAATCGAAATGAGAAATAAAAAGTAAAGACTATATTTGATGGAATTTTAGGAATTTTTTAATGAAAATTAAAAAAAAAAAAAAAAAAAAAAAATTAAAACAAAATCCAAACATGTGCGCACAAACACACACACACACACACACACACACACACACGCACTGCACAGACTGTGTATGTCTATCTTATGTATCTGTTATGCAAGTGTCAATCCTATGTAAAAAATAAATAAATAAATAAAAATTATTATTATTATTATTATTATTATTATTATAAAAAATGAGACTTTTATTAAATATTAAAAATAAAATTAGGCTACTTACTGTATCTCCAGGGCAGCGGCTTCAGCTACGCATTGTGACGGGGCTTTTATTTAGAAAATCTACGTCGGGACCCTCCCCGTAGCTTCCTGCTGGCTTGACGAGGCTCAGACGGACTCGGCGATGCGACTGATTTGGAAACCGCAGTTTTTATATATTTTTTCTTATAAAATAAACTTAATCAAATGTGAGCGGAGCGTCTGACGGAGCGGACGCCGCGGGGTTTCCGCTCCGAGGTAAATCACGTCAGCAGACAGAAACACATGAAGCCGCTCCGCACGTCCCGCCGCGGCTCCCGCACCGTCAGACCCGACCCTGCCCGGACTTCCGCAGTCTGACCCCGAACCGCCCGCCGCCCGGTGAGGCCGCCGCTCCGCCGCAGGAAGCCGGTTCAACCGGTTCAGGCCGTTTGGTTCGCCGCTCCGCCGCTTTCTGTTTATTGTTTTTTACTTCCTGTATTCCGCCCACGTCCCGCCTCCAGGGCTGGGATTGGTTGCTATTTCCTGACCGCCGATTGGCCGGTCCAGAAGTTGTTCAACGTCATCACAGCGACCACAACAAACTCCTGCAGGAGAACAAACAAACAAACAACAAACATAAAGGAATAAAACTGTCAGCATGTGACAGCAGCTCAACAGTGCAGCACATACACTTTTTACATATACTCAAGCTCTTATCTCTGTATTTATTGTTTTCATACTTTTGAATGCACATATTTATACATTATGCACATATTATTCCCCTTTAATACACGTGGAAACGTGCACGTTTTTAATGCTCCCTCACACAGTTAGAATCTGTTAGAATCTGAGACTTGTTCTTTCATGGCAGTGACATGACAGGAATGTCATGAGGATGACCAGGCACCAGCAGCAGAAATGTGTGGAAATGTGAACCAGTTGTAGAGTGCGGGCTGGGAGCAGGTTGGACCAGTTCAGGGGGTTTAACCTGAAACTGCACCAGAAAAAAAGGGGATTATTTCATTCCACTGGGGGATTTTTTTTTCCACAAGATTTGAAGCCTGAATGACTTGATAAGTGTTCAGGAGCCTCATGAGCGTCTGCAGCTCACTGGTACAGCACCATCAATAAAACACTGCACAGATGTTTCACACATGACTGCACCTTCATATGCAGACAGACAGACATACAGCCTTACATAGAGACATACATACAGACAGTACATACATACATGAAAAAATATATACATAGCCCTACATACAGACATATATACATACATACAGACATACATGCAGACACTACTGGGTATCAGTGCAATAACCTGAGGTACAATATATATTTATATCTTTTGTTTCAGTTGCTAGATAGATAGATAGATAGATAGATAGACAGATAGATAGATAGATAGATAGATAGATAGATAGATAGATAGATAGATATACTTTATTGATCCCAAACTGGGAAATTCCCAAACTGTATAAAAATGTGTAAAAACTGTATTTTCTACCATAACCATCCATATTATATTTTATTGTTTGTTTATTTATTTTCTCCTTTTTCATGTTTTATTCATTTTATTACTACTTTTATTTTGCTATTTTGAGTTTAATCTGTTTCTTTTTGGTCGGAATCCTGCTGCCTCCTCAGTGCAAACTGATGACGTTCATGAAAGATTTATGAGAGCGCTTTGTGTTACACATTTGTCTTAAAAGTGCTATATAAATAAAGTCTTATTGATTGATTGGTTGATTGACTGAGTGGTTGATTAGGTAGCATATCTAATAATCAGAGGGGTGATTATGATGAATATTATGGTGAATAATTCAGTGTGCTGTTACAAATTTTGTACATATCGTGATCTTGCTCATGTGCTGCTGACTTCCAGGGAAGTGTGTCTAAAATGATGCACGACACATGTAGGTCTTTTCTATCTGATGTGATTCTGGTTTGAATATTTCCCTCAGTGTCGGTGTGACGGAGCTTCAGCAGAGACACAACATGGCTTATGATCTGCTGGTGTTTTCTCACAGCGAGGAAACCAGCTGCTTTTAACCTGCAGGCAGTTCAGAGGTTACAGACGAGTTTTCACACGGAGAAAACACTGCAAGTCTCTGAACCCTCTGAGACCCTTTGAGACCTGGATCCATGTCAGAGTTCCTGTGTTGAAATGCTTCTGAAAGCCACAGGAATTTAAACTCAAGAAATCTGTGCAAACTGGCTTGTATTCTTTCATAAATATGGGAAAAGGTGATGAGCAAGTTCACAAGAAATGACCCAGAAAATTGGAAGAAAATTAGGAAAAGGTTACAAGAAAATGATCTGGAAATTAGCTACAAAAAACAACCAGACAACAATATCTGTCTGCCATGATACCTGTCTCTTTGTACTTGAGCTGAGGAGAGTCTGCCACCTAGTGGACATGAGGGGAATCACATCTTTCATGTTGAACATGAGCCTCCTCACTGGTCTGTGCAGCTGCTGAGGTGAGATCTGAAAACCTGCTCACCTGATGCAGTTTGTCCTTTCCTGTTGAACTCAGCAGCAGACAGAGAAACAGACCATGTGTTGGTGTTGACAGTTTATATAGAGCGCCATCTAAAGGCTGTAAAAGGTCACACAGTTTGATCATCACCCTGGAATAAAGCCAGGATTATTCCTGTCTTGCTCCACCTGCAGAGGCTGCGGCTACGTATTTCTCTGTGGACTGACCTCAGGTCAGTCTTACAGGGCTTTATAGAGAACCAGCTTCCCAGAAGCAGCAGCCTGAGCACAGATGAGCTGTCTGCTTCTGGACCAAACAGAGCCAGGACCAGAACCAGAGCAGGAACACGGTCAGATCAGTCCCACCAACTGCAGTCAACACATTTCAGAAACACTTTTCTGATCCCCGAGGGGAAGCTGGCTCAGCTGCAGCTGCTCAGCTTCTCAAGAGAAGAATCCAATTATAAGAAATAGAAAATTTTAAAAAGTGCCTTAAAATTTGTTAAAATATGTGCATGTATAAATAAGTGCATTAATCCTTTTTGTGCATTAGTTGTAGTTGTAAAAAAGTATGTGCATTATGTACAATGAGTCTAAATATGTGCATTAATCCTACAAAATATTACTATGATAGATAAAGATATAAGAAATTGAGCATATGTATAAAAACGTAAATATTTTAAACACACACACACACACACACACACACACACACACGGACATAACAAGGTCAGAAAAGTGCCAGTGGCATGAGATATGGCCTGGCCGCATCACTGTCGTGACAATAATAACGGTCAAGCACACCCTTGAGTGTAATAATGCAATTATACAACTATTACCAACAAAATAAAATATATAATCAAAATTCATACTTTGGGCATTTCGCTCTCAAAATATAATTTTTTTTTGCTAGTATTCTCTCCGTTTCAGTGGAAATACATAGAGCTGACGTTAACTAGTCCTTGTCAGCCCGCCAACTTGGGCATATACTATTACTACATACTTTATACTTTTTTTGTCCAACAGGGGGAAATTTATCATGTTTTCTAGACATTGTGATTCCTGAAAACTGAATAAATACCACACATAGCAACACGAAACTGCTTTGCTAGCTCAATCATGTTGTAACTCAGTCCAATTTAACGTCAGCTCCGATTAATGTGGCTAAGCAGCAAAAACAACAAAAGTAACCAGTAACAATAAGCAGGGCCAGACTGAGACACTTTTTCAGGCCAGGAGTCTATTTCACGAAGGGTGAAGTAAATAAGGCAGGATATAAGCCAAATCTAGGCTTGCTAAAGCCTGCCCCGCACAGCCTGGTTTATTCCCTTCCACTAAAGCCAAGTCAGGCTGAGAAGGAGCGACTTTAGCGAGTCTGGATTGTAAAAGCCAGGCTGGTGCGCATTCACGCCTCCCTTCAAATGACCATGCCGGTCAATCGTAAATTCCTTGAACGTGACCAATCAGAGCGAAGCAGAGGGCTGCGTCATTCAGTCTGGACGAGACTCCGCGCCTAATGCAAACATATGAGGAAGTAAACGAGGTTATTAACCGTAAAGGCAATGAAATCTATATTCTCTTATTATATTAGTTATTCATTTATTTATTTATTTATTTATTTATTTATTCATTTATTTTATTTTTCATTTTCTTTTCATTGTAGCCTACCTATTTTGCTGTTTATTTTATTCAATCTGCTATTGCCTTTTATTGAAGTACTTTGGGATTCTGCACTAACATTGATTTTATATTTCCTTGCCTTTTTTCCCTATATCTTTGATTTATGTACGATGGAAAAATGCCACAGTTGTTTATCTTATACATTCTTAATAAATTAAAAAAAAAAAAAAAAAAAAAAAACTACAACATAATCTTTATGTATAAACTTTTATTTTTTTTAAAAAAAGATTTGAATCACATTTAACTACTGTTTAAAACTCACAAATCAGAAATTACTTAGACATCTCACATTTACAGAGCCTGAAGTTTTTTGTTTCTTTCGTTCCTTTCTCCACATTGTTATTTGTTGTTCACTGTAAATCACTGTAATTTCTTTTTTTGTTATTTTTATACTGAAGTGTATTTACAGCAACGTCGCTACTGAAAAAATGTGTGTTGCCTTTATAATTCATGTACTTGACTTGACTTTGATCTAATAAAAGCGAAAAAAAAAAAAAAAAACGTAAAGGCAACTAAAGCAAGGGAGAAAGCGTGGCAAAGTGTTGCCGACAAACTTAATGCATAATTCGTCCACAAATATATATATATATATATGATTTATATTATTATTATTTAGTCCATATATATATAGGCTAAGCAGTTGTCAACCTACTAATCTCCAATGCTATAGGCCTATTATATGTGCTCTATCTATCACTCTATCTATCTGCAGTGCCGTGCAATGTCACGATTGCATGGCAATACCAATTAAGTGTGTTCTTCCAAAATTATGAGAAACTGAGAGTGACAATGATTATATCACGAGCCATTGTGAAACAATTATGATTCATGGTCACACACTATTAGAATAATATAATTAAATTGATTATATCTTAATGCATTTATTGTCATTTTATTTGAATGTAGCATAATTTGAAATTTGTCCATATACTAACATGTGTTGAATTAACAAAGTCATTGGTTTACGATTGGAGTCATTGACTAATAGTAATTTCACAAAATTGAGCAACAGAGCACTGGATTAATTTAAGCTTGACTTCTAGCCTGGTCCAGAGCAGGCTAAGTCTTAGGCTAAGTTTCCATGGTAATTAAAGTGGGATTACTTTCATGAAACCGAGTTCAGGCTAATTATAGCCAGGTTTACTGGCCAGGTTAATCTTGCGAGATGATCCACCTTTCATGAAACCCATTAATCCCTAATCCTGGCTAGATTAAGCCAGGATAGCTGCTAAATCCAGGTTTAAAGCCTAATCTAGGTTTCGTGAAATAGGCCCCAGGAATCAGTCTGGAATCAGGCCTTTATTCCTTTCAGCACCACCTTTGCTCTTTTTTCCCCCGGATTTGGGGAATTAATTTCTTTAATTTCTTCCGCCTCCTCTCCTCCCCTCCACAGTCAGATACACACACGCGAGTCGCGACACCCCCTCCTCAACATGCTGCCTGTGTTTACAATATACTCAGACTGTTGGGGCAGGTGTTAATCAAAACAAATCTCTTCACAGGTTGCTGGCCTCTGATTGGCCTGGCCTGTCTCTCTGACTTAAAAAAAAAAAAAAAAGGTCAGACTGGCGAGGCCAGCCGCACTGGACCGGCCTGACAGCTGATTGGCCTGGCCTGCAACCTGTCTAAAAAAAAAAGAAAAAAACAGGCAGGCCACCAGGGGCCTATTTCACGAAAGGTGGATTAGGCTTTAAGCCTGGATTTAGCAGCTATCCTGTCTTAATTTAGCCAGGATTAGGGATTAATGGGTTTCATGAAAGGTGGATTATCTTGCGAGATTAACCTGGCCAGTAAACCTGGCTATAATGAGCCTGAACTCGGTTTCATGAAAGTAATCCCACCTTAATTACCATGGAAACTCAGCCTAAGCCTTAGCCTGCTCCGGACCAGGCTAGAAGTCCAGCTTAAATTAATCCAGTGCCCTGATGTTCAACTTTGTCAAATTACTATTAGTCAATGACTCCAATCGCAAACCAATGACTTTGTTAATTCAACACCTGTTAGTATATGGACTAATTTCAAATTATGTTCCATTCAAATAAAATGAAAATAAATGCATTAAGATATAATCAATTTAATCATATTATTCTAATAGTGTGTGACCATGAATCATAATTGTTTCACAATGGCTCATGTGATATAATCATTGTCACTCTCAGTCTCTCATAATTATGGAAATACACATTTAATTGGTATTGCCATGCAATTGTGACATTGCACGGCACTGCAGATAGATAGAGTGATAGATAGAGTGATAGATAGAGTGATAGATAGAGCGCATATAATAGGCCTATAGCATTGGAGATTAGTAGGTTGACAACTGCTTAGCCTATATATTTATGGACTAAATAATAATAATATAAATAGGCTAATATATATATTTTTGGACGACTTATGCATTAAGTTTGTCGCCAACAATTTGCCACGCTGTCTCCCTTGCTTTAATTGCCTTTACGTTTTTTTTTTTTTTTTTTCGCTTTTATTAGATCAAAGTCAAGTCAAGTACATGAATTATAAAGGCAACACACATTTTTCAGTAGAGACGTTGCTGTAAATACACTTAAGTATAAAAATAACAAAAAAGAAATTACAATGATTTACAGTGAACAACAAATAACAATGTGGAGAAAGGAATGAAAGAAACAAAAAACTTCAGGGTCTGTAAATGTGAGACGTCTAAGTAATTTCTGATTTGTGATTTTTGAGTTTTAAACAGTAGTTAAATATGATTTAATTTTTTTTAAAAAAAATAAAAGTTTATGCATAAAGATTATGTTGTATATTTTTTTTTTTATTAAGAAGGTATAAGATAAACAATTAGGTGCTGAGCAGAGAATCTCTAATATGGGTATACGTCGCAGACGGGCTCTGGCGCTGAGTCTCATCCAGACTGAGTGACGCAGCCCTCTGCTTCGCTCTGATTGGTCACGTTCAAGGAATCTACGATCGACCGGCATGGTCTTTTGAAGGGAGGCGTGATCGCGCACCAGCCTGGCTTTCACAATCCAGACTCGCTAAAGTCGCTCCTTCTCAGCCTGACTTGGCTTTAGTGGAACGGAATAAACCAGGCTGTGCGGGGCAGGCTTTAGCGAACCTGGATTTGGCTTATATCCTGGCTTATTTAATCCACCTTTCGTGAAATAGGCCCCTGGTCAGTGACAGGCCGGCGCTTCAGGAATTCTCCCGGTTCTCCGGATGTACACTCTGGGCCTGTCCGTGGTGCTGACTCTGTCTCAGCAGGTTCTGTCCGTGGTGCTGAATCCGCCTCCGCGGGTACTGTCCATGGTGCTGAATCCGCCTCCGCGGGTCCTGTCCGTGGTGCTCACTCTGTCTCAGCAGGTACTGTCCGTGGTGCTGATTCTGTCTCAGCAAGTACTGTCCGTGGTGCTGAATCCGCCTCCGCGGGTACTGTCCGTGGTGCTCACTCTGGGCTCTAGTTTCGCAGACCAGGCGAGGCGGGGGCGTAGCGCAGATGCGCTTCGCCAACTGGGAGTGGCCAGGCGGATTTTCCAAGTTTGGCACGCCGTTCTCGGTGGCGCAAGTACTCCGCCGTCCCTCCTACCGGCGCAAGGGAGGAGAGAAGGCGTGGAGTGGGTTTGACACAGCCGATTCACATGTAACCAATCAAATGAGCCCCTGTCCTTGCCTTTAAAATGCGCTGCGCGAAGGCGTAATGAAAGTTTACACAGCTGACATGGAGGTCTATTGCCGCAGGCGGAGCGGAGCTCAGGAGACAGGCGCGGAGCGGAGACCGGCGAGCAGTGCGGACACGTCACCAAAACCTCACAGGCAGGCTTCCGGAATTGTCAGGCACATGAACGATGCAATAAATACCGAAAAAAACACTATTCAATGCTACGATCACAATCAGCACATACATATATCTCCATATCAACTGTCCCGTCACAGCTGATGTCAGATCAAAGGAGATTGGCACCGTTTGTGCTGATTGTGAGGTTTTGGTGATGTGCGCCAGCCAGCCAAACTTCCACTGCGCCGGCTCCGCTCCGCCTTGCGCTGAAAGTAGACGTGGTTTCAGATTGCGAGCTTTTGGCGCACCTCGGCGAAGCCTTTTGGCACGAAACTGTCACTGCGCCAAGCCGAATCTGTCGACACCTCCCCCCGCTGCGCCGCCACTCCCATCTCGGCGAACCTCCGCCTGCGAAACTTGGACACTGTCCGCCTCTGCCGCTTCGCTGGTCGAAACTAGCTCTGCGCGGGGTTCGCCTCACTGCGCCACCCCGCGCTGCGCCGGGAAACTAGAGCCCTCTGCCTCAGCAGGTACTGTCCGTGGTGCTGAATCCGCCTCCGCGGGTACTGTCCGTGGTGCTCACTCTGTCTCAGCAGGTACTGTCCGTGGTGCTGAATCCACCTCCGCGGGTACTGTCCGTGGTGCTGAATCCACCTCCGCGGGTACTGTCCGTGGGGCTGAATCCGCCTCCGCGGGCACTGTCCGTGGTGCTGAATCAGCCAATTTGGGTATGTATTACGGACAGATTATTAAGTTTATTTACATATTTCAACAGCAATGACTTGTCTGTAAATAGTGGTTTCCACTGAAAAATTGACTCCCTTTTACTATAATCCTTAAAGGGCGTTTTCTCAAAATTAGGTTTCTGTACACTGTGGAGGACAAATCCCCACTTCAGTAGTACCTACATAAACTTTTCTCTACAGATTTCTTCCTATCTATATTTTGTGTTTGATAAGGCAGGGGTTTTGTTGACATATTTTCACTTGCCAGATATTTTCTTCATTTTATACCAAAAACATGACAAAAATAGATTTTTTTTTGATGACTCTAGACAGTATTTTCTAATGTATGGGATGATGGAGAAACATAGCCACAGTCCCTTATTCAATTTTGTCTTTTTGCTAATGTGTCAACATAATGAAACAATAATTTTTAATCTGGCTTCCTCCAATTTTCAGATTTTGTGTTTTGCAATATATGCAAATGATGGTGCATTTTTACAAAGAAATGCCTAATTTGCATATATAAACATGAAATCTCAAAAACTTCCAATACATTTTTTTTTTTTTTTTTTTTTGGTATGATGTCACTAATCAACTGGAGAAGTTTCATAGTGATAGCTATTAATTGAAAAATTTCCCCTATTCTACTCAATTTACTTTGGCATTACAGCTTTGGCCTTTATTCTTGAAAAAAAAAAAAAATGTTCCAGTCCATCTACGGCTTAAGACTTTTAGTATTTTTGGCCTAGATTGACTGACGCTGATGTTAACCACTTTGTTGAGGACATCAAGCACTCAAAAAGTGTTACTGAAAACACTTAAAAGTGTTATAGTGTTAAAAGTGCTATAATGTTTGCACCCTTTTTAAGATAAAATATGTGGCAAGTAATTAGAAAATATATGATTTTTCCATTGGTGAATAGTTATTGTATGCTCCAGACCAGTTGATGTCATCTTATTTAATCCAGGCTAGTATCCTAGTATGCCAGAAGCAAATTTAGCTGATCGTGCATCTCTTCTAAGCACTTCTGTGTTTGGTTTTATATTTGATATGTGTTTGTGTGGTGGTACCCCAAGTGACTAAATTAGTAAGTTGGTTGTCCATGTAGTAATAATATTTCTGTTATAGATATCTAGTATGCGTGCAGTTTGTCACCCTGCCTGTGAACTCATTTGTGTAGCTGTGGTAGGAAAAAAGTGGAAGATACATTTTCTGAAGTTCCTTAAGCCCCAACAAAACCTTCAGGAGTAGTTTGAAATGGTGCCGTTTGGTGTGATGTAACCTAACTCCTGATGGATAAAATAAGTATTTAGAGAGGAAAATCACAGCTTACAGTTTTAACCAAAATTATTTTGTCATGCAGACGGCAGGCAAAGGAGTGTGTGGAGCCAGTCAGTGGTCTGCAGCATGGGAGACTGCCAGAAGGGCAAACAGATTGGATGATGATGGCCTTGAGGTGGCTGTTTGCAGGCATGGGATGCTACTCAAGGCCCTTAACAAATACAGGGGGGAAATATTTGCATACCCCCTCTACCTGCAGAAGGAGCTCCAGGCAGCCACGAGGGGCCAGTTCTACTGCACAGACATTGCCTGCAAGTACTGGCCCTATTTAGAGAAGGTGGCAGTGTCTATGCTCAACCTCAGGCCACTACTGCAGATGAAGCCATTCCTTTCCATTACGCATGCCAAGGCCCATTCAACCAAGTGTGAGGTACTACATATTCCTCATCATAACATTTGAAATTGTATTTTAATTTTTCTTTCTTAAAAATATTTCACAAATCGATAATTTGGAGTGGCAGGAACCAGGAGGGTGCAGGCACAACAGCTGGGGAGGAGGTAGAAATGGTCAACAGTTACCTGTCACGCTGTGCCCTTACTACCAAATACATGACCAAGTCTGGTAAGTTTTGAATATTTTTTCTGAAACCTGTATTTAATTAACTAATTAGTGTATTATTTTTTTTAAATAATGCATTTTTATTATTATAGACATTTTAATGACAGGCCTGAGCTTGACAAAATAATCAGTAGATGAATGTTAGGTAATTAGGTCACTTAGATCATTGGACGTGTGTGTGTTATTAATGGCTGCCCTGCATCCATGTCCTTGTTGATTTGTGTGTTTATATTTATGTATAAAGAGATAAATATTACTTTGTACATTAATGATACAACTGAATTAAACTACTATTTGATTAGTAATAATGAAAGTGAGTTTGTCTAAAATACTTTGCTGAGGATATTGGCCAAATTTTTGGTTTTAAGAGACACCAGTTGCTCCTCTTGTTAATATGGCGGAGCTGAGGCTTTTCCACAAACTCCAACGAGATGCACGGGGGTGGGGGTGGGGGGGACAAATTCAACTCGGAAGCAGTGTGATGTACAGTGGACAGGCCCTTCTAGTTTATCAGAAGTGGTTGGTTTATGTGTATGTGTGTGTATTCACATGCATATATGCCATGTCCGCCCTCAGTGTGGAGGATATTGACAGTACTGACAAGACGGTGATTATGGGGCCCGCAGGAGGCCGAGGCCTGTCTGGACATCAGGTGGGAGTCACAACACCAAGGAGTGATGAGACAATCAGAGAGAGAGAGAGAGAGAGAGAGAGAGAGAGAGAGAGAGAGGCAGGGGCAGAAGGCCAGTGACAATAAGCTGTCTCTCCCAGCTAACACACTCACTATCAGCCTCAGATTAGCTACAGCTCTGACCTTCTCCTCTCACATTTGAAAGATACAACTAGTTTAAAAATGAGGAATAAAATTATGTGTCTCCCTGTTGTTATGGCAACACTGTAAATTGTGTTCAGGTAACAGTTGTTAATAAAGTACAGGTTATGGTGGTGGTACAGGAAGTGGAAACATTTCACAAAGCAACCAGAGATTTTTTTTTTTTTTTTTTCACAGCTGCTGCCTAAAAACTGCCACTGTTAAGTTTTAGCTCTTAGGATTTCTCCCTTTCCCCTCTTTTTTCTTTTCTTTTTTTTTTTTTCTTTCTTTTCTTTTATGATGGCTGCTTGATGCTAAGAAAGTTCCGGATCATGGCCTCCAAATTTGTGGCCACGTTTGGCCCCTGCTCCTTTTGTCTTGGCCCCCTGTGGCATTTGCCAAATCTGTGCTAATTCTCATCTTATTTTGAAAGTGCAGTAAAATCCTAACCAATGATGACTATGAAACATAAAGTTTTTGCAGCCACATAGAAACATACCATAATCTGAGCTTTACAGCTTCCCTATTAGACTAGGTACGTCTGATCTACAAATAATTTTAGTATAAATTTTCTATAAAATATCGTACATTTTAATGTAATGTAATTTCACCTGAAATCAACATGAATTTGTGGCCAGTGACCCGCCAACCAAATAAATTTTTGGCCCTTCACAGGAGAGAATTTGGGCACCTCCATTCAAGATGATCAGAAACCGCTGGGATTAAACTCTCCTTCTTGACTCACTGTTCATCAATATCTGACCCGCCCCTTCTCTTTTGTGATTGGTCGTGTTGTGAGTGTTGTGACTGCTGCAGCTTAGCAAAAGTTGTGTCAGAAAAACACAAACAGTATTGTTGATTAAAAAAACAAACAAAAAAAGAGACATGACAGTGTAAAAAGATGCCTTGAACAATTTAAAAGAAACAAAAATAAAGATAAAATTGTTCTCTGAAGATTTGACATCTTTGTCTGTGTGTGCCAAGTCTTACCCCTCCTCCCGCTCTTCAGAACAAGAGGTGAGGTCATGTGTGATGCTCAGTGCCAAATCAGTCTTATCAAATGTGTCTCCCTTACTGTGTGTTTCCTCCACTTTTGAGTGTTATCACAGCGTGGCAAGGTCACACGAAGTTCATGTTGATTAATGCAGCAGAGCAGCCAATGCTCTTTCTGAGCAACGGCTGCACAATTTTAGGCAATTCTGAGCAACAAGTAGAGAATAGGAAGCATTCTTATGTGCATTTTGCATCAGTTGAGACTTGAACTCACAGTTTCTGGCATAAAGGACAATGCTTTATCTCACTGAGCTAATTGGCAAGTGTCAGTTCATGTGAGGCTTCACAAATTCACTAAGCCAGTCACATGACAGCAGCCGCCTATGCATGGAAAGGCAGATTTCAAACCACTGTTTAAAAAAAAAAAAAAAAAAAATCAGTCATCAAGACAAAAATCTGACCATGATGATCTGGCATGGGACTGGACCTTTGTGCAAAGTTTGCTGAGTTTTGGCACATGGGAATGTTGCACAAGCTGAGGCTTGAACTCACAATCTTTGAGCTAAAATTTCACATGGAGCTTCACAAACTGACTGAGCCAATCACTGATGTGCAGGAAAGCAGCCATCCATGCATGGAAAGGTTTTAAACAGAAAGAAAGAAAGAAAGAAAGAAAGAAAGAAAGAAAGAAAGAAAGAAAGAAGAACACACAGGAATACAAGAGGGCCCTGGCAGCCTAAGGTGCCAGGGCCCTCTAATAAAAAAATAAAAAAAATCAATAAAATCAATGGACATGGAAACCTAACATTGAAATGTATGTTTTAAACAGCTTAAAAATGAAATAAAACAAAATAAAAAATATTAAGAGGGCTACATATTTTCTTTTATTGCTATGTATTTATTTAATCAACTTATCTACAATTCGGCGCCCCAGCGACCTTGGAAGGCCGCTATCTTCACGTCTCCCCTGGATGGTTATGCAGACAGCCGCTACCCCCCCTCCCTCCTCATCACCCTCCACCTGGGATCTTCTACTCTGTGCAGGACTCACGAGGCCGTCTCCTAGGCAACGACCAGGGCTGTCATCTTATCAGACGGCAGAGACAATGTTGAGACTGTGTGGTGTAGAAGCTCTTACTCACACACATACACAAGGACACACATACACACATCCCTTGGAACTCAACGCCTCGTTGGCCCCCCACCCCCCTTCCCTCCCGTCACGGGGCAGTTTGTGGGTGCGGAGCGCCGCAGTGGCTGCGGACACCCCTCGTCTGTGCTGGGACACCTCCCCCTCCCCCAATCCCTTCCTCCTTCCACATGTGCAATGTCTCGAGTCATGTTGTTTAATATGTGCTTATTGTGCTGGGGTGTGTTTTTTTTTTTCCTAATGCCATGTTGTGGCATGTACCATTCAGTAAAAAGTAACCCCTGTATTTGTCATGTCTTTTTTGTGTTTCTTGGACGGGATGTAACTTAAACTAATTTTGCTATACAATCTGTTGTATAATGACAAATAAACTTCCTTCCTTATTACTTTTTATTTTATTATCTATTCATAATACATTTCATATCTGACATGTAATTGTTTTTCCATTTTTCCCTCCAAGTGTTTCACTAAAAATAAAGGAAATTATTTTGTTGTCTTGTTGTCTGTTTTTTTTTTTTTTGTTTGTTTGTTTGTTTGTTTGTTTTCCCCATTCATTTTAACCTCAGTTTTAATCGGTGGCCTAAATAGGAGTTTGAACATTCAAAAAGTGTGCTGAAACAGGTCGCTACACATGAGTTGCATTTATTAATAAATGTATTTATTTATTATTTGAACCAGGCCCTTTCACCCAGAACAGAGGCAATTATAATAGTGCACACACCCCCTCTGTCCAGTCACAGTGGACACCATATGATCTTAGCAGCGGCCCACTTGTGAAAACATGTCTTTTTCAGTTGATCCGTGATGATGTGTTGGCATTCGCATGTCCGTATGTGTGTGTGAGGGTGTTGGTGCAGTTTGCTGAGTAATGTGGGAGCCTCAGTGTGCATGCAAGTTATTGGACAGATGATTCAGCACATTTGATGGCTTACACCTGTGTGGCTCTGTGTCTCTGCCTACTGCCTGTCTTGCTGTCTGTCTCTCTTATTCACTCTCCCTCTCTCTTCCACCTTTCCTGTGGATATCAAGCAGTGGGGGTAGTTAGTGCCTTCCAAATACACATCTTACTTGCCGGGTGCTATGTTTAACTAACTTCTCCTAGATTGTCTGTATTTATATATTTATATGTGATAATGTATGTGTGGTAGCCAGTGTTTGTGTGTGTGGAGCAGAGGGGGAGTTTCAGGATATGTCATGGTACAGTTGGTGTCATATTGCTGCAAAACCTTAATGAGTTAAGACAGCATCTGCACTTGTTTGTGTATTTACCCGCCTAAAACAAATGCACTGCATACACAGCCACACACTGAATAAAGCAATTTACACCACTATGGACTCAGTCTTCAACAGCCATTACACTATGCTATCAAAGTTAATTTGACAATGACTTGTTGCTCTATAAACCTTTTTTCCCTCCCCTCTTTCCCTAATGTCCTCCTTTCTCATCTAATGTAAGGGGCGCCGCACACGGTGGCTGACCCCAAGTTCTCCTGATCCTGTAACCCTGTATTTGTCATGTCTTTTTTGTGTCTCTTGGACGGGATGTAACTTAAATTGGAATTTCCCCTTGTGGGATTAATAAAGTGTAATTTACTTACTTACTTACTAAAATTATGTCCAAAATGAATTACTAATGTAAAAAAAACATGCATTATGTTCTTTTTTATATGTTTATTATGTAAATATGCCTTTATTTATTCACTCTATATAGTGCTACAAAAAATAAATTATAAAATACAAAACAAACTTTTAACTATTTACAGTTGAATTGAGTTGCTGTAGACACTGCAGCAGCAGCAGCAGCAGCAACAGTTGCAGAAAAACACACTGGCACCTTCATTAATATCAGGTTCAGTTGCTTGTGTTTTTTCTTCCCACTGCCCTGAGGGTGGACAGTTCTCATGTGCCTGTGCAGGTTGTTTGTGGAGTGGCTCAATAAGAGATTTTTTTCTTGCAGACTCTAAACTGTGCCTTTCTATTGTCATTAAATTTGAAATGGGTCCAGATTGTACTCCTTTACCTGCTGTCACTCATTTTCTTAACTACACTTTTCTTTCTCTCTCCTCTCCTCCCTCCTGTTCTCCTGTTCATGTGTGCTCTCTCTCTCTCTCTCTCTCTCTCTCTGTGTGTGTGTGTGTGTGTGTGTGTGTGTGTGTGTGTGTGTGTGTGTGTGTGTTTGTGTGTGTGCGTGTGTGTGTGTGTAACTGCCGCTCTGGGGTGAAGCGCTCAGCGCAGACATATAGCCTAGGCTACGATTGGACACAGAGACGGTAGCCCACATCTTGACCAATCACATGCGGCTTTCGCAGAAAAAATAACCAATCAGCTCCCGAAAAAAAACGGCTCCCAATCAGGAACCGGCTCCCGTCGTTCACTTCCAAGAGCCGGCTGTTAGAGCCGGTTCGTTCGCGACCGACCCATCACTAGTGTTAACTGAAACAGCATTCACAGCAGCACACACACACACACACACACACACACACACACACACACACACACACACACACACACACACACACACATAGCCTGGCTGTGGCCAAAGCAGCAGGATTTGCATCAAATGTGTGAAATACTGGAAATACTGGATCAGTGCCGACACCTTCATCTCTGACCATAGTCAAGTTTTTGGTTAAAATCTTCAAGGACCTTTAAATATAAAGAAAACAGAAATACCGGACTTGGAAGCCTTCATAGACCAGTATTACCACGGACAAACTACAGACTCTCACAACGGCAACCCACAACACAGCCTCAACAACCCCAAACAAACGGAAGAAAACGGACTCATCTGCCGACACCGACGACCTGGGAACAAAACTCTGAGGTTAGTATCCTCGCCAGCACCAACAAAAAGTTACTTCGGTAAATAAAGTTGGCAACAGATTCACAGATTCGAGGTTTGGGGCTCCCCGGGGCTTAATATCTCATTAACGAAGCACTTTTCGAACACTTATGGTAGCTCTATCTAACCTCAGCGACACAGAGAAGCTACTACAACCCCGATTTTATCCAAACGGGCCATCCTCTGCGATCGGTGAATTGTATTGCACCGAGCGCAAGCTTAGGGACCGTCTGCAAAATGCAAAGTGCAAAACGGCTACGTTGAGAACAGTCAATAGCTTCGCTTCTACTAGGGCTGTAGTCAACCAGAGAAAATCTTGGTCGACTAAAGTCCTGAAATTTCGACCAAAACTCGACTAATCGGGGGCAGCGGGAATACAAACATTTTTACTATTTTTAGATTAATTAACTGGACAGTAGCCTACCTGGTAGCCTTGTCCGCCTAAATGAATTATAAATAAACATAAACAACAAGTATTTGCAGTAGCCTATATTAAATAGTTTTTGACCTAATTATTTTGCACTGAATGACCATACTTGCCCACTCTCCCGATTCACACGGGAGATCGATCCCGATTTTTAACCCTGTCTCCCGCAATGCTCCCGGTCAGTAATTTCTCCCGCTAATCTCCCGATTTTACAGTGAAGGAAACAAGTCAGATTGTGGGGGGTATTTGTCGCCATAACAGGAGTGTTGGCAGCTCTGCCAACACTCCCGTTTTTCCCAGGTTCCTCCCGTATTTTAGACTCATCTCCTGCCGCCCTCCCGTTTTGTCTTTTTTTCCCGGGAATCTCTCGTAATTTACAAGCCCCAATTTTGTTTGTTAATAATAATGAGAAACGCAGAATAACAAAGGTTTTATTTTGAAAGCTGAGACCAGAAGCCGCTGCAGCTCCGTCAGTTTAACAGAAGCTGAAACACACGGCGAAATGTTTAACTGTAAATAAAAGTGCACATTTTCCAGCCTGTGTCAGACAATGCCGAGTTTACTGACTAACGCACTTACGCACATCTTTCGCTGCTCCCCACCACAAAAATCTCCCGGATTTTACTACTCAAATGTTGGTAGGAATGTGAATGACACACTGGAGTCGGTCGACTCTGACAGCGCTGCATCACGTGCACCTACGCAACATCATAGCCTATGATTTCCGTTTATGTCAAGCTTCCGTCGTCGCGGGTGTGTGCGCCTGCAGTTATAAAAAGATTAGACTAAATCCAGAGAATGTCTAATATAGGTAGAAGTGGCACTCTCGTCTAACTTCCGGGTCTCGGAAACACGTCTCTGTCCATGTGAGGGCGCTCGCGGGCGAGTGCAGAATGAATGGGAGTCTATGGGGCTACACCCCTAAAAATCCACTTTTCTCTGGAAATAATATTTTGTCAAGTAATTTGAATACTGTTTTCAAAAGGGGGGGGGGGGGGGGGGGGGGGGCTAAAAAAATACACTCAGCTGAATATTAGATTTTTTAAGTTCACCTATATGTTCTAAAAAGCCGTTCAAAAAGTGTGATGACATCACACATTGAGAGGTGCTGCTTTACGGCGATTTCCAGAGCCCGTCTCCACAGAGCAGACGGAGACACTCGAGAGAGCCCGCCTGTGCTATATTAGACATTCTCTGTATGCACAAATATCAACTTTGATGGAAAAGTCCTCCTTAAGAGTGGTGTTTCCCGTTTCTCTTGGTCTTCAGGTGCCATCAAGTGGGATCCCTCGTTGTAAACAGCCGCAAGTCCAATCAGCATTCATTAGCAAATGCTAGTGTGTTGGCCAACAACAGCCCAAACTGCAGGAAACTGAAAGGATATAAGTTCTCGCTAATTTCACTTTTAACCTATAATCCATATTGAACTTTCAGAAACTACAACAGTATTTGCGATTTTTCAACCATAAACAGGAGTAAGAGACAAATTTAGCCGTTTAGCTCCATAGAGTCCCATTCATTCTGCACTCGCCCGCGATCACCCCCAGTGGAATTACGGTGGAACTGCAACCAAGTTCGATACAACGGGGGTTAATGGAGAGTGGCAAGGCTTATAGCACATTTCAGCAACAAGGTAATTCAAAGTGCTTTACATAGAGCATAAAGGCATTAAAACAATATAAAAGCAACACAAGAAAACATACATAAAAACAATTAATAAAAGGAAGCTAAAAGGAGAATAAGATAGAACCGGAAGTTAAAAGTTACAGTGCAGTGTAAAATATTAAACCTTAATGTGGTTTAATGGAAGGCAGCGGCAAACAGAAAAGTCTTCAGCTGTGATTTAAAAGAACTGAGAGTCGCAGCAGATCTACAGTTTTCTGGGAGTTTGTTCCAGATATGTGGAGCATAAAAACTAAACGCTGCTTCTCCATGTTTAGTTTTTACTCTGGGGACAGAAAGCAGACCTGTCCCAGACGACCTAAGAGGTCTGGATGGTTCATAATTTAGCAGTAGATCAGAGATGTATTTTGGCCCTAAACAATTAAGTGCTTTATAAACCAACAGCAATATCTTGAAATCAATTCTTTGACACACAGGAAGCCAGTGTAAAGATCTGAGAACTGGAGTGATATGATCCACTTTCTTGGTCTTAGTGAGGACTCGAGCAGCAGCATTCTGAATCAACTGCAGCTGTTTGATGGATTTTTTAGGGAGACCTGTGAAGACAGCATTACAGTAGTCAAGTCTACTGAAGATAAATGCATGGACAAGTTTTTCCAAATCCTGCTGAGACACAAGTCCTTTAATTCTTGATATATTCTTAAGGTGATAGTAGGCTGACTTTGTAACTGTCTTAATGTGGCTGTTGAAATTCAGGTCTGAGTCCATGACTACACCAAGATTTCTGGCTTGGTTTGTGGTTTTTAACATTATTGACTGAAGCTGAGCGCTAACTTTTAATCGTTCTTCCTTGGCTCCAAATACAATTACTTCAGTTTTGTCTTTGTTTAACTGAAGGAAATTCTGGCACATCCAATTGTTGATTTGTTCAATGCACTTACTCAGTGCTTGAACTGGACCATAGTCCCCTGGTGATATGGTTATGTAGATTTGTGTGTCGTCTGCATAACTGTGGTAGCATATTTTGTTGTTTTCCATAATCTGAGCTAGCGGGAGCATGTAGATGTTAAACAGAAGAGGCCCCAGAATGGAGCCTTGGGGAACTCCACATGTCATTTTTGTCCGCTCAGATGTGTGATTACCTATGGACACAAAGTACTCTCTGTCCTTTAAGTAGGATTCAAACCAGGTTAGCACTATGCCAGAAAGCCCCAACCACTTTTCCAGTCTGTCTATTAATATGTTGTGGTGAACCATGTCAAATGCAGCACTGAGATCTAGTAATACTAGCACTGTAACTTTGCCACTGTCAGTGTTTAAGTGTATATCATTAAATACTTTAACAAGAGCGGTCTCAGTGCTGTGGTTTGATCGAAGTCCTGATTGGAAGACATCAAAACAGTTGTTTAGTGCCACAAAGTTGTTCCGCTGTTGAAAAACAGCTTTTTCAATGATCTTGCTTAAAAACGGGAGGTTTGATATGGGCCTATAGTTGCTCATTAGTGAAGTGTCTAGAGTGTTCTTTTTTAGGAGTGGCTTGATAACTGCAGTTTTCAGGGCCTGTGGGAAGACACCTGAGAGAAGAGATGTGTTGGCAATCTGTAGAAGATCTGGGGCCATGCAATTTGAAACCGTCTTGAGAAAGCCTGTAGGCAGAATATCAAGGCAGCAAGAGGAGGATTTCAGATGTTGTATAATGTCCTCCAGGTTTTTATGGTTGATCGGATGGAATTGTGTTATACTACTCAAATTGATTTTAAGTGGACACAAGGACAACGCATATCCTGCACCTGATATTGAGGCATTGACTGTTTGTCTTATTTTCTGAATTTTGTTAGTAAAGAAGGAGGCAAATTCATTGCAGACCTTGGTGGATAGAAGTTCAGGGGCTACTGACACTGGAGGGTTTGTTAGCCTGTCGACAGTAGCAAATAAGGCACGTATATTATTATTATTTTTGGCAATGATTTCAGAGAAGAAGGACTGCCTTGCATTTCTTAGTTCCAAATTATAAATGTGTAGTCTCTCTTTATAGATGTCATAATGAACCTGGAGATTTATAAGAAAATCAGAGCAATGTTATCTCACAATGATCGGTACTTTTAGGATATTTAACTTTGGGTATTTTTTTATGAATTTTATTTTCAATAAAAGTCAATAGCTCTGCCACTTCTCATCCCTGCGCCATACTAATGCATCTGTGCATTCAGGGTCTCTCCATGGTCGTACTACAGCCATTAGTTTCAGGATATTTGACTTTCAGTAAATTAGGTGAATTTGTATTTGTAATCAAATTCAATAGCTCCTCTAATTTTCATCCCTGAGTCATAATATTGCCTCCATGCATGCAGGGCCTCTATATGGCCCTACTATAGTAATTATTTACAGAAAATTTGACTTTGGCTATTTTTGGTGAATTTTTATTTCCAATAAAATTCAATAGCTCCTCTAATTATCATACTGATTTTTTTTATTCTTTCAAAAAGTCTGTCAGGATATTAATGTCAGAAATAATTCATATTTTACTGATATTTTGAGTTTGTCTCTAGATAGATATGTATTTTTTTTATTTAAAGTAGGCTATTTGTACTTTGAGTTTGATGTTATATAGGCCCACAGTTACACTTTATAATTTAAATCTATAAGGACTGTGCATTTTAAGTTGCATTATTTTGTGGCATAGTTTCATTTCATTTTCTTATTTGCTCTAAAACGGAAAGCGTACAGCTCAAACATATACTGTATGTCACTATTTGATACCATATCTTGCTTTGTTATGTTTGTTTGACACTAAAATAAATCTGTTTTTTGCAGAATAGTATGATATATTTGGATTATTCAAGGTATTTCTTCTAGTTTTAGAGATTATTTTGAGTTTCTAGTTCTTGTAAAGCTGCTTTGATGGACTGTAGTGGAAACAGAACAGTGAGCAAAGAAATTTGGTTCGAGGATTATTGCTTTTAATAGCATTATTTAAAACATATGAACATGCTGAGGGCTCAACACTCAACAGCAAGTTTCAAAGGAGCATAAGAGAGAAAGAGGGAGGTACAGTAGTGCCAGCAATTTTTTCATGTCCCCTCTGGGAATTACTCTCTGAAATTTTGTTGTTTATTGCCCCCCCCAATAATGAAATGGGATTTTTGCCCCTGTTGAACAGGTCTTGCGATACGTCAGAGTGCCATCAAATCTTCATTCTCTTGTAACTTCCTCAAACTAAACAGCGATAAAACTGAGGTTCTCCTCATCCTGAGGTTCTCCTCACAGATGACAGATTTGAAGAACGACATTCTCAAAATCAGAATCATCAGCCGAGGAAGAAAATAAACAAAAACTCATTTCTGAGGTGAATATCTGAGTTGTTTCTCTTGGAGTCAAAACATCAGATCTCTTGCAGGCGGCAGGAAGCCGAGGACCAAGTTTGTGAAGATGTCTGAACTCTACAAGCTGAGATCGCAGGTGATGTGGCGACAAACTGCAGTCGCCGAGGAGACGCTGGCTCTGCCAGAGGAGACGCTGGCCGAGTACGAGCTGCAAAACTCTCGCCTGAAACTGAAGGTGGAGAGGCAGCAGAGGCTCCTGGACACCATCTTGCTGCCAGAGGTGCGACTGCACAGAGGTTCGTAAGTTTTAAACACCATTTTCACATCAGCGATGCACCTGGACCCTGACAGGTGAGGCTAACCGCCAGTTAAGATTCAGAAGAAAACACTGAGTAGTTGTACTAGTAATAGCAGTTGTACTGGTAATAGTAGTAGCAGTGATGGTACTAGTTAACAGTAGTGTTCGTAATCATTGAATTTTCTAGATTAAAGTCATAAGAGAAAAAAACTTGGATGTTCACTGAGATTAAAATGGTAAATTTAAATGGGGAAAAAAATCTATGGTAAAAAAAATAAATGTCCGAAATTGTGAGATTATTACTACGGCGTACTGGGGCCACTGAAGAAAAAAAAATAAAAATACGCGGAGTATGGGGGGTGCGGTGGGGGGGTAATATTCGGAGAAAAAAACTCAGAATTTGCGAGATTAAACTCACAAATTTGCGAGAAAAAAAGTCGAAAATTCTGAGATTATAAACTCACAAATTTGCGAGAAAAAAACTCGGAAATTCTGAGATTATAAAGTCGCAAATTTGTGAGAAAAAAAGTCGAAAATTCTGAGATTATAAACTCACAAATTTGCCAGAAAAAAATCGAAAATTCTGAGATTATAAAGTTGCAAATTTGCGAGAAAAAAAGTCGGAAATTCTGAGATTATAAACTCTCAAATTTGCCAGAAAAAAACTTGAAAATTCTTACTTTATAAAGTTGCAAATTTACAAGAAAAAAACTCGGAAAATGTATTTACTTTTATGCTTCACTTTGCAAGGTTGGATCAACCACACACTGAATAGCCTACACTGCTGCTTGCCGTATATCATACCTGCAGTTGATGACCATATCAAATTATACTTTGCAATCGGCTTTAGTGACAAGGAAATCCTGGTGATTTTAGCCCAGAATCACAATATTATCATCGGTATCCGGACTTTAAAGAGACATTGCCGTGACTTCAGCCTATTCAGAAGAAAACAACACACTGATTTGGATGAGGTGATCACTTTTGTGTATCAGGAACTACAACGCAATGGACAGATGCAAGGATATCGCTGGTTACATCTGCGTGCTTGACTGAGGCTTGTGTGTAGAGGGAATTACAATAATTTAAACAGGAAAAAATGAGAGTCTGAGTTAGAGGTTTGAGGTCCCTAGAAGGCAAGATATTTGATGATTGTTGCAATGTTACTGTTTCTCTGCGTTTTCATAGCAGTTTTATAGGGAATCAAATGAGTTTGTGTGTGGCTGCAATCCTGTCTGTGTGTGTGTTCCCCAGCAGTGTGTAAAGAGGAGGTTCCCCCTGAGCAGCAGGAACAGACCCCCAGTCTGGAGCCAGAGCCCCCACACATTAAAGAGGAACAGGAGGAACCCTTGACAAATCAGCAGGGAGAGCAGCCTCAGGATATCACCAAGCTGCTGTTCACTGCTGTCCCTGTGAAGAGTGAGGATGATGAAGAGGAAGCTGGACAGATGGAAGCAGAAGATGGTGGAGAGGAACCAGCCAGGAACCCAGAACCCTCCTCTGAGGCTGAGACTGATGACAGTGATGACTGGGATGAGACCAGAGAAGTCCAGTCAGGTTCAAACCCACTGAGTGACGTCCCTCTCAGTCATGACAGACCTGATGTTGGAGAGAAACCAGCTTCCTGCTCCAAGACCAAGACCACAGGAAAGAGTACATTCCGCTGCTCCCTCTGTGGTAGAGGGTTTACACATAAAGGAACCCTCAAGCTACACATGAGAATCCACACTGGAGAGAAACCGTTCCTCTGCTCACTCTGTGGTCAAGGGTTTACACAGAAAGGAAATCTCAATTCACACATGAGAAACCACACTGGAGAGAAACCATTTGTCTGCTCCACCTGTGATAAAGGGTTTGCCCGGAAAGATCACCTCAAATCACACATGAGAAACCACACTGGAGAGAAACCATTTGTCTGCTCCACCTGTGATAAAGGGTTTGCACATCAAGGAGACCTCAGGAAACACATGAGAATCCACACTGGAGAGAAACCGTTCATCTGCTCCATCTGTAGTAAAGGGTTTGCACATAAAGGAGACCTCATATCACACATGAGAAACCACACTGGAGAGAAACCATTTGTCTGCTCCACCTGTGATAAAGGGTTTGCACATCAAGGAGACCTCAGCAAACACATGAGAATCCACACTGGAGAGAAACCGTTCATCTGCTCCACCTGTGGTAAAGGGTTTGCACATAAAGGAGACCTCATATCACACATGAGAAACCACACTGGAGAGAAACCGTTCATCTGCGCCACCTGTGATAAAGGGTTTGCCTGGAAAGGACACCTCAGGAAACACATGAGAATCCACACTGGAGAGAAACCGTTCATCTGCTCCACCTGTGATAAAGGGTTTGCACATCAAGGAGACCTCAGCAAACACATGAGAATTCACACTGGAGAGAAACCATTCATCTGCTCCACCTGTGATAAAGGGTTTGCCTGGAAAGGAGACCTCAGCAAACACATGAGAATCCACACTGGAGAGAAACCGTTCATCTGCTCCACCTGTGATAGAGGGTTTGCCTGGAAAGGACACCTCAGGAAACACATGAGAATCCACACTGGAGAGAAACCGTTCATCTGCTCCACCTGTGATAAAGGGTTTGCACATCAAGGAGACCTCAGCAAACACATGAGAATTCACACTGGAGAGAAACCATTCATCTGCTCCACCTGTGATAAAGGGTTTGCCTGGAAAGGACACCTCAGGGAACACATGAGAATCCACACTGGAGAGAAACCATTTGTCTGCTCCACCTGTGATAAAGGGTTTGCCTGGAAAGGAGACCTCAGGAGACACACCAGAATCCACACTGGAGAGAAACCATTCGTCTGCTCCACCTGTGATAAAGGGTTTGCCTGGAAAGGAGACCTCAGCAAACACATGAGAATCCACACTGGAGAGAACCTGTAGAGACGTAGTCCTGTGTGTGTGTGTGTGTGTGTGTGTGTGTGTGTGTGTGTGATGTGAGACCACCCTTTCTTGGCGATCTTGTTCTTTTTGTCCTGCATCCGAGTGCAATCTCTGCGTTCACACACACCCCAACCAAACCGATCTTTGATGTGAATCGCTCAAATTCACCTGTTTTACAGAAACAGTACAACTGTGTACTTAGATGTGTCTTGATCAGTGTGGACTTTCGATTTAACTTTCTGAGTGCATAAAAGCCATTACCCGTAGGTAAGGTTCTATTTCAATTTTTTTTTTTTTTAAACAGAGGGGGGAAGTTGTGAAAATACAACTAAAAATAAAATGGGAGTACTTTTTGAATATGATGATTTATTTTTTTATTTTGTATTTTTTTTATATATATTTTGCAGCAGTTGCCCTCTGAGTGCATAAAAGCCACGACTCGTAGTTAAAATTCAGTGTTTAGGAAACTGACCTCAGTAACTGATCTGCACGGGGGAATATGAAGCCTGTTTGGTCAGGATGGGGACTTGGCATCGATCAGCTTTCAATGAATATCGGCTTTTTCAAGGCCAGCGCTGACGTCGAAGTTTGGATTTAAGCTGCAAACAGCAAATATCACCAATATTCACTTCATCAGATCATTTTCATGCTGAAAAATGAAAAATCAATAAAGAAATAAGAACTCAATGTTGGGCTAGAAAAGCCTTCGAAAACCCAACTAGATGATCACTGGACACAAAATTTCCCACTGAAATCCATTATAACCAACCATTTTAATACATTTATGCATGTACAGTGCTGTCAAAAAGTATTTGCCCCCTTCCTTTTTTTTTTTTTTTTTTTTTTTTGCATATTTGTCACACTTAAATAATTCAGATCATCAAACAAATTTTGATATTAGACAAAGATAACCGTTAACAGTTATCGAAAATGCTTGATCACAGTTGTTACCAACCAGTTGTTACCAACCAGTTATTAGGGTTAGGGGGGCAATTACTTTTTCACATATGGTCAGGTACGTTTGGATACCTTTTTTCCCTTAATAAATGAAATCATCATTTAAAAATTGTATTATGTATTTACTCTGGTTATCTTTGTCTAATATTAAAATTTGTTTGATCTGAAACATTTAAGTGCGACAAATGTGCAAAAAAATAAGAAATCAGGAAGGGGGCAAATACATTTTCACAGCACTGTATGTGTTGAATAACGTCAAATGCCCCATTAGAATCAGTCGAGGTTAAGGGCTTCCTAGACTTTATCTCTGAGCAACTCTACAATTAATATGTACTCAATCAATCAAATTGCATCATATCCATAATATCAGAGGCAAATAACACTGACTGCTAATATCTCAGTATCTCACAAGACACCTTATTGAGTCTAATCATAACATCTTTTCATTGTTTTTTATAGGCGCTGAACAGGTCAAAGGTCAGCTCAAGCAGAGAGGCGCATTTACTCTTTTGGAAAAGTTAAGAAAAAGATTAATTAATGTATTTGTTTGTTGATTTCTTTATTTATTTTTACTTTAAAATTCTATTCCCTAATATGCATGAATACTTGTCTATGCTATTTAAAAGAAAATCAAAAAAAATTCCATTTTTATTCTTATTTGATTTACTCATCATATTTTTATGTTTGATTTTTGGTTTCATTTATTCTAAATTACTTATAGCTTGCCTTTTTTGTTGCTATTTTGGTTTTACGCACCATATTTCTTCTAATTTCATATTCATTCACCCGAAGCCAAAGTCATATGACCACTAAGTCTGAAAGAATGAAACTCTGTCTTTTACTGTACGTGTTCACATTTGACTTTTTGCTTCTGAAGCACTGTTCTTTCATGTGACTGTACGTTTTATTTTAAAGTTTGTATTTAAACTGTATATGTACAACCTATGAAAGATATTTAGCGCAAAAACACATCAAACTTATTTCTCTCTCCTTTTTCTTAATGCATTGCTGGACTCATCTTGTTTTTCATGATAACTGATTTTTGACAAAAGGCTTGATGTATTGTTCCACCCCAAGTGCTGATCATGTCTCTCGTCACATGACGATGTTTTTTGGTGATGCACGTGTCAAACTATCTCCATCTAGCAGAGGACTTGCACAGAGGCTAGAAGTCCCCATATGGAAAAGAAATAGAAAAAACTTATAAAAATATCCCCTTGCCTGCAATAGTAAATCTTTGTTGTACGTCTTATACGATTTATGTCTCATACTATGATTTACTCATGAAAGTGGCCACTTTTGCATTTTTCTTATACATCATAATTTAAAGAATTCAGTATGAATCCAGAAAATATTACATATGTTGTCTATAAGGTAAGTGCATGGCAAATTATGTTTTCTGTATATGTTCCATACAAGGTTTGCAGTTCATAATTATGTCTTAGGTACAAAGACATATGCTTTTTATATATAAATATATACCATTATATATATATATGTTTTCTCTGTGCAATGCATATTTAATCTACAGGGAAACTATGCTTTCTGTTTATGTTTTTTATAAGAGTGTTATATGTTGCCTGATAACAATTACCATATCAGTACAAAAAACATATACTTTTTGTACATGAATATATACCATTATATATAGGCTTTTGTATGTGAAATGTATAAAATGTCATGGTACACTGTGATTCCTATACATTTTTTTAAAAATCAAAAAAAAGAAAATTACAATAGCAGTGTAAAAAATATATACTTTTTACATATGAATTTATACCACTTCATTTGAATTTCTACAGCCAAATACATATGAATCACATATTAAAGTGACATGAGTTCATTTGTCCCTATACTGATACTACCTAAAAGTGAACAAACTGAGTTTAAAACTGGCAAGGCGTGGTTTGCACGGTCAGCACCCAGACCTAATTTCTACTGCACAATGATATAAATGCTCTTTGCATAGATCTGTAAGACTGAAAACATAGCTGTTAGGTAAACTATTCATTCAGTCATCTTTATTAACAGTGAAAATTTGAGATACCCCTACCGGAGGTAGAACCAAACCCAACACTGTTTTTACTCATCTCTAAAGTCTCCCATACATGAAAAGGATTCTTGGATAAAAATATTTTACTGCAAAAGTGGTGAAACTGATATATATTGTCATACACCCCCAAACTAAAAATAAAGCCGGGTCGTATGGGAGTTGAGGTGTATAAACTCATGTAGATTCACAATGGAATGTGTGAGAGGTCTAAAACTTGGCATGCTTGAGGCCAGGACATCACTCTACATAAAAGAATGACAGAATGTCAATATCTTAAATAACATAGGAGATACAGTCATTTTAACACATACCTACAATAGGCGAGAATGTAAAATCTGAATGAATGTTCTCTTCAATCAATCAATTAATCGATCAATCAATCATACTTTATTTGTCCCACAGCGGGAAATTTGGTTTAAGTTACATCCCATCCAAGAAACACAAAAAAGACATGACAAAATACAGGGTTACAGGATCAGGAGGAACTTCGGGTCAGCCTTGTGAGTCCTGCACAGAGTAGAAGATCCCAGGTGGATGATGGGTCTGCATAACCATCCAGGAGAAAAGTGAAGATAACGGCCTTCCAAGGTCGCTGGGGCGCAAATTGTAGATAAGGTGATTGTTTTGGGTCAGGCTGACTCTGTAATTTCCATCAGCCTTAAGTCTCTGTGGTTCTCTCGGTGATTCTGAATAATTTCCAAATTATGGCACATTTCCTCAGAGTCGAGCTTCCAACTTCTCCAAGTTGTTATCCATCCATCGTCTCTTTACTTTGTAGTGACTCTGTCATGGATTGTCATACCAATACATATGGGGGCTTGCTGGAAAGGTGTGGTTCTGCTGAGTCCAGCAATACCAATTGTGTAAGAATAGCTTGTATACTTATGGAGCTATGTCACTAAACGTATAAGGTGTCCCAAACGAAAAACAATGAAACAGTCCTAATGAAATCTACAGTATCACAACCATTAGTATTATTATCAGGGGTGAAAAATATTGATAAATGTACTTGAATAAAAATCTCTTAAATGTATGAAATGTCCCAAACTAGAGAAAATGTGAAATTGATAAAATATTCACAAAATATACGCATTTTCATCAATAGTGTAAAGAAAGAATGATTACTACTAAATTAATCAATTAAGAGGGAACCACATTTGAATTTCATTATACAACCTGTTGAATAATGACCAATAAACTTCCTTGTATCTTTGTACTAATGATTAATGATTTAGCTCACCTGACAGAGGGAATACAAGCTGCAGCTATTTTATGCTTAATGTTATCCTCATAATAGCAAGTCAATCAAGTCTATAGAGTTGATATCACTCATCATTAGGTATTTGGGCCCACCAGCCTCTGTGTTATTGCCTACATGGGTTTCTTCAAAAAGTTCAGAGATATGATAGTAGCAGTCATAATGGGTCGAGTGTAGTGGCCATGATTCATTACCACACATCTTTAACTTCCTCAAGTCTCAATTAGTATAACTACCTGCACACGACTACAAAGACCTACATATATAGGCTGCAGAATGCACTTTCATTCATGCAGGAATGTTGTTGAAACTGTCTTTCTGACTCACCAACTGAAAGGCATCAAGATCCTCTATACATGGTGTTTATCCAAAATTCAGCATGATAGGAAATTTGAATAAATAAAGATATGTTTGTTGTATCACTTTTTGCTCCTTAAACACTTGCCTCCCCGCACACGTATGCGCGCACACACACACACAAACACACACACACACACACACACACACACACACACTATTTATATTCAATCCAAGCATCCAACACAGTAGCTTAGGTTTAGTTAAGTTTAGTTTGCAGTGCCGTGCACAGGATTTTTGAAGGGCAGGGGCGTAAAAGAAAAAAGTGCACTCTCCTTAGGGGGGTCGGGGGCATGCTTCCCCTGGGAGAAAATTTTTGAAAATTGTACATTTAAATCCATCAATCTGGTTCCTTCTGAAAGCAAAATCAAGCTAAATAGAATAACAGTAGTGCTCTGACTTATAGGTCTAGGGCTATGTGAAAATACAGGTGCAAAAAAACCTCGTGAATCGCAACTCTACTGTGACCAAATACACAGCAGCAGCGTTTTCAACCAAGAGGGCACTGGGGGTGCAGCGTTTTCAACCAAGAGGGCATTTTAGCACGTCAATTTCAACTAGGAGAGCATTTTAGTGCTGCGTTTTCAACCCCCCAAAAAAGGGCACTTTAACGCACAATTTTCTACAAGGAGGGCAGCACGCCACTGTTCATAACAATGTATCATAATGTATTAACATTTTAGATCAGCAATTTTCCATTGAATTTTATTCAATCCAAGTCAATTTTCTTAGCAGTAACTGTGAATTCGTGAACACCACATAATTATTGATGGACTGATGGATTTTACATTCTCGCCTATTGTAGGCATGTGTTAAAATGACTGTATCTCCTATGTTATTTAAGATATTGACATTCTGTTTCTTCTTTTATGTAGAGTGATGTCCTGGCCTCAAGTATGCCAAGTTTTAGACCTCTCACATATTCCATTGTGAATCTACATGAGTTTATACACCTCAACTCCCATACTGTAGGAGCCATGAAGGCATATAAGATGAATGTGGATGGGTGGTTTTGTGGTTTGTGTTTGGGTTATTTTGGTGGTTATATTTTGTTATTTTTGTTGTTTATTTTGGTATCACAGCAATTGGGTCACGGGGATATGGGTGGTAACCTCTAGTTAATATAATCACCTGGGCACTAGCACGGCGGGAGAGATAACAAAGAGAGAGGGTAAGTGACTGGAGAGGCCGTATTTTTTGTTGACCGCTGATTTTTCTTTGATCGCTGTGATTGATTTTTTCTATACTTTGTGCACGTTACAATAAGTTGTTCTAATTCTTTAATAAAACCCGTTAAACATATATTTTGATCTCAGCGAATATTTTGTTTGAACAGCCTGTCGGACAATCAGCAAACACCCTAAGCTCAGCCTCTCAGCAACTGCTTTGTTTCTGATAATAGTCGCTACACATACGGCCAGGCTTTATTTTTAGTTTGGGGGTGTATGACAAGATATATCAGTTTCACCACTTTTGCAGTAAAATATTTTTATCCAAGAATCCATTTAATGCATGGGAGACCTTAGAGATGAGGAAAAACAGTGTTGGGTTTGGTTCTACCTCCAGTAGGGGTATCTTGAAAACTAAAGCACTTTTTGGTTGTTTGCCACAGCACTATAGTGGGTCACAAGCCAGTGCAAGGCCGAGAGCCAGAGAGCATTCTGCCAAAAACAAAAGCTAAGAGGATAGACACTATTCTGATTGGTGATTTTATAACGAGGCAGGTGGAAATGGCCAGGACTGAAAATCTAACTGTGAATAACACATCAGTCAGAGAGGTGGCAGCTATGCTACCTGACATCATGTCTACACGGCCACATATTAAGAAGATTGTTATTCATGCTGGCTCATTTGACATTCTCAAGAATAAATCTGGGTCTGAGACCTGTCCCAACACTCGGCAGAGGTTGCGAGTCCTTCAGCAGACTCCTTGACTTAAGCACATAGCTGTCATCAGCCTGTCTCGAGCAACAGGTTGGATTTATTGACAATTTTAATATTTTTTGGAACATAAAAAGCCACCGGATTGCCCCCGGTGTGCGCGTCATCACGTTGAAATACGACAACAGGCATGGCCCGGCGTCATCATAAATCAATATAGTTCAAATACATTCATCATGTCTTCCTTTAACCCTTATATGTTATTCGTTTTTTTTGTTACACAGGGAGTCCTGCTGGGTCTGGTAGACCCATTGCATTTTGGGGCTTTTAATTCAACATAATCAAACCTTTTTTTTTTTTGTTAAATTGTTCATATTTCTATTTTTTATATATTCCTTGTTTATAGTGTTTATATTGCTTACTGCTATTTATCATCTGTTTATATTGTATATTTCTTCTAAATTTGCACACTGACCTACAGATATGCACATTTTACACACCTATGCACACGTTTTTTTTTTTTTTTTTTGTTTGTTTGTTTGTTTTTTTGCATTGTTTTTTGCACACTGTTGGACTTAGATCTCTAGTCCATCCATCCATCCATCTTCTGCCGCTTATCCGGGGCCGGGTCGCGGGGGCAGCAGTCTAAGCAGAGATGCCCAGACTTCCCTCTCCCCAGACACTTCCGCCAGCTCCTCGGGAGGAACCCCAAGGCGTTCCAGGGCCAGCCGAGTGACATAGTCCCTCCAGCGTGTCTTCCCCGGGGCCTCCTCCCGGTGTGGCATGCCCGGAGCACCTCCCCAGGGAGGCGTCCAGGGGGCATCCGAAACAGATGCCCGAGCCACCTCAACTGGTTCCTCTCGATGCGGAGGAGCAGCGGCTCTACTCCGAGCTCCTCCCGAGTGACCGAGCTCCTCACCCTATCTCTAAGGGAGCGCCCGGCCACCCTGCGGAGGAAACTCATTTCAGCCGCTTGTATCCGCGATCTTTAATCTTGTAATATGTGGATACTGCTGAAAACTGTGAATTTCCTTCAGGATGAATAAAATATCTATCTATTTATAATACTCACCCATTCACACACTGATGGCAGAAGCTGCCACACAAGGCGCCTAACTGTCCTTCAGGACAGGGTCAGTATCTTGCTCAAGGACACTTCGACACACCCTGGAGGAGCTGGGGATTGGACCAGGAACCCTCTGGTTACCGAACGACCACTCTACCTCCTGAGCCATGGTAATTTTACAGTATATGCCATTGTGTTGTAAAACCTACTATTTTTGCATTTAATTCGTATAAATCCTCACCTATTTAAAAAAAAAAAAAAAAAAAAAAAAAAACGTATGCAGGCTTCCCAAATTCCCAGCCATAGGCTACCTCATATTCATTGTGACAGCCAGTGAACATCCAAAAGTCCTCCAGTAAACACACAGCTTGACTTTTCTTGTAGGCCTATTTTACTAAGGTCTTGCCTTCAGGTGCTTATACCTTAGGCAGAAACACATTCAGCACCAACACACGCTCACTCCAACTAACTCTAACTCTAACTCTAACACCATTTTCCAGAACCGACAGCACAGAGTTCCCATTTTAACTTATTTAACTGATAACTTATTGATTGACTTATTTCACTTAATAACTTAACTTTAAAGGCAGCACAGTAGCCTAACGTTTTCTATTTTCAAATAATTTTTCTACCAAACTGTCTGCCTCAGTCTCCATCATCAACATAGGATTTCATCAACATAGAGAGCTAGGCTACGCTCTCCAAAGTCAAGTTCAGGAATAGCCAGTTAAGCTACATCTTGTCACTCAAAAATGAGGAGTTTGATCAATAAAGAAGTGCTATGATCAAAATAGAATCATAAGCCCACAATCATCAGTAAGATGCTGAAAGATAGTGAGTGGGCTTGAGAAGGGATCATACAGTAATCTCCACTGCTTGACAGAAAATAGGCTACTGTTTAATGCTGTTAAAATAGTTTGTTATTGTTAGCAGAGCATTGTTAATTTACATGTAAGCATGAATATTTAACAGTATTTTACGATCATTATAAAATACAGTAAGATACTGTTATAATTTACAGCAATTCGTTACAAATACGGTTTTATGCTGTTAAATTACAGTGATCTACTGTTATTGTTAAATGACCGATTTTACTGTTAATTTACATGTGAGGGATGAATATTTAACAGTATTTTACAGTTATTATAAAATACAGTAGGATACTGTTGTAAATCCACCGTAAATAAACAGCAATTTGTTACAGTGTTCGCAGCTGCGTGTTGTGCGTGTAGGGAGGGGCGGCCCTGTCCAGAGTCCCAAAGCGCAGGGATGCAGGTGGGAGCTGCTGAATTCTCCCATGAGCCCGATGAGGACGTGAACGCAGCACAAGTGAAAGTGAAAGTTTGGTTGAAGGTTTGGACGAGCCGCGACCAGGAGGCTCATCATCATCATTAATGTTGGACTGTCCCACTGTCATGATGTAGAAGAGCTGCACACGTTCGGACGTCAGGAGAGGATTTCTGTTTATCTTTGACTTCAAGTCCAAGAAGAAAGAAAGAAAGAAAGAAAGAAAGAAACTTCCGCTTCTAGCCTACTGTGAGTCGCAACTTCTGTCCGACGCCATTTTTAAGCTGCATTTTTCACTGTTGAGTTCATCTGTTAGGAATAAAATTAAAAAGTAAAGCAGTGATCATTTTCTTTGTGGTGATGAAAAAAAATCTCATCAGGCGGTAAAAACAAATGTGAGCCAGTTCTATCCGTCAGACAGCACGTTTTTAAAGCCGTTTAATTCCGTTTATTCCACAGGAAATACAGACTGATCTGTATGTATGAAACCCGCCACTGGAAAATGAACAAATGAATAAATTAATTCATGAAAAATGCAAATCTATTAATAGTTTTCAAAGTGAGCAGCCCCCCTGTGTTCGCAGGGCCCTGAACAGGCCTGTGGCTTTTGCTTTTTCCAGCCTGAACAGAAAGCAAAGTGTTTCCTGTTTGTCAGGGTGAGAACAGGCCTCTGGTCCCTCAACACAGAAAAGAGAATAAGGGCCAAACCTGTGGCTCCTTAACAAGAAAGCACCATCTGCTTTGAAGCTTTGATGGAAAGGACTTTGTGTTTCTCTGCTGAGGCTCTGTTCTCTGAGAACAACAACAAGAAAAAGACATGAAGGGAACACGGTGCGCCACCAAAACTACTGAAAGAAACATTTGCAGGTTTCATGACGTCACCAGGATTTGCTGGTGAGCGCAGCGTCTGGAACGCAGCCTCTGGATTGGACAGAAACAGGGAAACATGTCCATGAGCTTTGCTGCATTCACACTCTTTCATTTGTGCATTCCTAAAGTGAATTTGTGCTTCACACATTATTTGTGAATCTGCATTTATTTGTGCAGATCATCAGCGGCTCCCGGCTCCTTTACAGAGACCAAACGCTGCATGCATGAAACTGGTCGCCATGACAACTTCAAATTAAAATGTCAAATTTCACTGTAAGGTTTGGGGCTGGGTGATAGAGACTAAATCAAATATCGTGAAATATTTTGACCAAATACCTCAATATGGTTAATGTAGGGATGACTGCTGTGTAAAATATTCACAAGTCAGCAAAGTGAGTCAGGAGGAGTGAAACATGTGCAACTGTGTGTGTGTGTGTGTATTATTAGCCCTCTGTCACCTGTGTAAATTCACTTTATTACTTTCTGAGACATGAGGAAAAAAATAATGAGCAAATCAGCAAAAAAACAAAAAGAAAAACAAATACAAAAAATAATTAGCAAGATGTTACTGAAAAAAACATAAATGAGATCAGTGTAAAGAATGACCAAAAAATTAATTAAACTTAAAAAATAAAACATACATTTGCAAAATAACCCTTTTGGAATTGAAGTAGAAAAAACAACAAAATATTATTATAACTATACACTTAATATAAAATAGCAACAAAATCACTGTGACGTTTCCAAAAAATATGTTGAAACACACATTATTTATGTGCAGCTGCACTGACTCCATTTAATAAAGTTAAAGCCTGTTGTCCAATAGGAAACTTGGACATCAACCCATATATCATCCCTTTGGTGTGTGTGTGTGTGTGTGTGTGTATGTGTGTGTGTGTGTGTGTGTGTGTGTGTGTGTGTGTGTGTGTGTGTGTGTGTGTGTGTGTGTGTGTGTTTGCACCTCTTAGACTGACTTAAATCAGAAGATGAGTGACTGTGTGGAGGAAGAGGAGGGCAGAGCAGAGTCTGCAGTGTCCAGCTGTCTGTCCATGAAGAGTGACCGGTCTAAAGGACAACCTCCAGACTTCAGTGCTGAACCTGGACCTTCAGACACAAAGTAAGACAGCTGTCAGAGTGCCAAGTAGATGTGACCCCAAAACTGATGCTTCAGATCATGAGCCACATCCTCTCTTTTAGCTGGACCCCCCCTCACAAAAAAAGGCTGAGACCAAATCATGAGCTGCTGGGAGCGACTGGGAAAGCTGGGAGCACCAGTGCTGCCAGTGGAAAAGTTAGTCTGGAGCCCTGATTTACAAGAACTAATAACATGTTTCAAACATTTGTGTTTCCAGAGGTTCCTGCCACAGAGCAGAGTCTGCAGTGTCCAGCTGTCTGTCCATGAAGAGTGACTGGTCTAAAGGACGACCTCCAAACTTCAGTAATGGACCTGGACCTTCACACACAAAGTAAGACAGCTGTCAGACTGTGAGCCTGATGGAATATGATGACATGAGATTATATAGCAGAGCAAGTAGAGAGGAGATCAAGAAAAGAGACTGCAAAGAGAGAAATGACTGCTCCCTGCTCTGCAATCCAGCTGTTCAACCAAAACACATCTGGGTCTGTGCTGTTTTCCACAAACTGTGATGCTGTTTGATGTTTTGCACCAACACACACGAGAACATTTCCACGTGCACCTGCACTCACAAGTTCTTCACACACCTGTGTCTGAAGTTTAGATTCACTGTAAAGATTTACTGATCTGCAAATCCAAATCAGAGTCACTGCAAGACAAACTGCAGGCCTGTATTATAATATTTTCTCATCTTTACCATTTTGGTCTTGGAAGCGTTCTGGTTTCTGCTGGTTCCTCTATCAACAGACTCTGTATATACAGACCTATATAGAGGGGCAGAGAGGTGCAGTGCAACAACAGAAAGGTTGTGTGCACCTAAAACACCTCCAGAAAATATGGCTGTTTGTGTTTTGTGTGGAGAAACGTTGGACTGGTCATCAAAGACACAGAAATGGAAGCGTTTTCTGGCTTCTTTCTGCTTAAGCCTGAAAAGCCGGCCCTCGTCCCGACACGATCACGTGGGCGTCAGACGACAGCTGCTGGGCTCTGAGGCTGGATCACATGTAGCTGGACAGACGGACAAACATGAGCTTCTTCACATCAGTTGTTACAGCGAGCTAACAGGATGTAGAACATTACAGTTTTTTTCAGTCACTTTACCTCCTCTGTCCACTCAGAAACCCTGGTATCAAAACAGTTAATCCATAGGCCTAATGAGAGGCACTCTTCCCAAAATAACACATTATGTTTCAGGGTTTCTGCTACATGTAATTCATCGCGGCGCACCGCCACGGCAAAATAAAAGCCGACACACCTTCGGAATGATTTTTTTTTCTTCCAGATGTTAAAACAATTTTAAAATGATATATATATACATATATATAGGCTATCTAGCCTTTTTTGCACAAATATATTTATTATAATCAGTTTGAAATGATAATTTAAATATCATGAAATGGTACATAACACTGCAGTTAACTTTATTACTTTAATGAACACTGGAGTCATCACCCGCCTGTTTGATTCTCCTGCTGCTGTGCGTTCGCAGAGGGAGAGAAAAGGGCAAGAGAAAGGTACCTAGGCAAGATTAAATTTAATCCAGTTTTTTGTTCAAGCCTGTGAAAACGACCCTAATGTTATCGTTAATGTTAACACTGTAGGGACTAGAATTTCCGCGATCACGAAAAAACATTACAACAACTTCACCGGCACCGTGTAAGTCCAAAAGGCAGAGAAACTTTCCAGGCTACAGCTGCACACTGACATAGATTGTGTAACAAAGCGAAGAGGTGCCACTCGGCTCGCCACTCACCGGCTAACAGCAGCACACTGCCTTAGCTTGTCTATTCAGAGAAGAGGTATCACTTTGGCTCATTCATTGGTAGCTGAATTGTTAGGTCTGTTTGATAAGTAATTTACATTAAAATAATAATAATAATAATAATGTAATATATTTTTAAATAGGGTGGGCGGCGTGGTGGTGGTGGTGGTGGTGGTGGGGGGGGGTCAACGACGCTGAAGCCCTCCCCCACAGTTTCAAAAAATCCTAGAGGAAACCCTGTGTTTGCAAAAGGCTCTTACCATGACAAAACATTTCAAACATGCAGCAAAAGCACATTTTGTCACCGCCCAATACAACTAATCCAGCCACTCACTCACTTCATCCTCAACACCAAAATGCAACACAGCCTTTTCAGTCTGAGCAGGTTCAACCTTACTTTTTTCCTGTGTGTATTGCAGTAATATTTTTTTTTTGACAATTTCCATAGTTACATATTGTAAAGCAAGTAGCAAAAGCCAATATTTCCCTCAAACAACTCAACTTCTGCCCAAATGAGTAGATTCCTTCAGTCGGCTCTACTGTACTGTAACACAGCTGACAGCAGAATACAAAATACAGCTGTCAGTTTGAACAAGGTTCTCCTGTGAGCTGCACATTCAAATGTGAACTTACAGTAAAGAACTGCATCCAAACTCAGAAAGACTTTGAAGAGAAATTTTACTGTATTGATGGCAAAAACTGAAATACTATAAGTCACATACAGTATTACACAGAAAAACTCAAAGGACTTGAAAAAAATACAGAATACAATTTATTGGCCCCTTTTTTGTGGGTGCATCCTGATTGATTGGTGAATGGTGATTGGAGGAAAGGGTAGTGATGCAGGTGCACTAGTGACTTCACAGAGATGCAGGTCATTTCTATCAGCTGTGAGCAGATGTTTTGCTTTTGACTCCCACAGTGAAGTCAGTGGAGTCAGGGCCATGGAAATGACACATGTGAGATGTGTTGTGCAAAAGAGTGTGAAAAATGTGTGAATCCAATGAAAAGGTATGAACACATTTGCAAAAGAAAACTTGACAGTTTCACTATACTGGAAAAAGCGATTGAAAAATTGTAACGTTTAAATCCACTTACCAGAAAAAGAATCCTCAGAGTGTCTGTTGGTTCAGTTTCCTGCCCAGTAAAACTTCATTTCCCCTCCAAACCTTTTTTGAATGATGCAGTTCATCACTCAGGGCTCCAAACTGCAAGCAGAACAGTTGCATATGAGACCATTTTTCCAGAGCGTGAGAGTTCAAATCTCACGTGGCTGCGTCTGTTCACCTGCCGAGGGTTTAAATAGTCCAAAGTGGAGGACACAGAAGTTTATGAAACAGTCTGTTTAGCTGTTAGCTCATTCCCAAAATGAAGCGGTGTGTAGCTGATTATTTTAACCAGCACAATGTGGAGAGAGAGGAGGAGGCCGGTGGGGAGGGAGAGCCGCCGAGACGCTCCGACTGACGCTGATGATGATGAAGACAGTGCAGGCAGGGAGAGAGACACTGTTAGAGAGCAGTGTGTGTTCACTGTTTTCTTGTGAAATCTGTTTGTGGCTCATGGAGAAAGTAGACGTGACCCCAAAACTGATGCTTCAGATCATGAGCCACATCCGCTCTTTTAGCTGGACCCCCCCTCACAAAAAAAGGCTGAGACCAAATCATGAGCTGCTGGGAGCGACTGGGAAAGCTGGGAGCACCAGTGCTGCCAGTGGAAAAGTTAGTCTGGAGCCCCGATTTACAAGAACTAATAACATGTTTCAAACATTTGTGTTTCCAGAGGTTCCTGCCACAGAGCAGAGTCTGCAGTGTCCAGCTGTCTGTCCATGAAGAGTGACTGGTCTAAAGGACGACCTCCAAACTTCAGTAATGGACCTGGACCTTCACACACAAAGTAAGACAGCTGTCAGACTGTGAGCCTGATGGAATATGATGACATGAGATTATCTAGCAGAGCAAGAAGTGAGGAGATCAAGACAAGAGACTGCAAAGAGAGAAATGACTGCTCCCTGCTCTGCAATCCAGCTGTTCAACCAAAACACATCTGGCTCTGTGCTGTTTTCCACAACCTGTGATGCTGTTTGATGTTTTGCACCAAAACACCTGAGAACATTTCCACGTGCACCTGCACTCACAAGTTCTTCACACACCTGAGTCTGCAGTTTAGATTCACTATAAAGATTTACTGATCTGCAAATCCAAATCAGAGTCACTGCAAGACAAACTGCAGGCCTGTATTATAATATTTTCTCATCTTTACCATTTTGGTCTTGGAAGCGTTCTGGTTTCTGCTGGTTCCTCTATCAACAGACTCTGTATGTACAGACCTATATAGAGGGGCAGAGAGGTGCAGTGCAACAACAGAAAGGTCGTGTGCACCTAAAACACCTCCAAAAAATATGGCTGTTTGTGTTTTGTGTGGAGAAACGTTGGACTGGTCATCAAAGACACAGAAATGGAAGCGTTTTCTGGCTTCTTTCTGCTTCAGCCTGAAAAGTCGTCCCTCGTCCCGACACGATCACGTGGTCGTCAGACGACAGCTGCTGGGCTCTGAGGCTGGATCACATGTAGCTGGACAGACGGACAAACATGAGCTTCTTCACATCAGTTGTTACAGCGAGCTAACAGGATGCAGAACATTACAGTTTTTTTCAGTCACTTTACCTCCTCTGTCCACTCAGAAACCCTGGTATCAAAACAGTTAATCCATCGGCCTAATGAGAGGCACTCTTCCCAAAATAACACATTTGGTTTGCAAAAGGCTCTTACCATGACAAAATATTTCAAACATGCAGCAAAACACATTTTGTCAGTGCCCAATACAACTAATCCAGCCTCTCACTCACTTCATCCTCAACACCAAAATGCAACACAGCCTTTTCAGTCTGAGCAGGTTCAACCTTACTTTTTTCCTGTGTGTATTGCAGTAATTTTTTTTTTTTTTGACAATTTCCATAGTTACATATTGTAAAGCAAGTAGCAAAAGCCAATATTTCCCTCAAACAACTCAACTTCTGCCCAAATGAGTAGATTCCTTCAATCAGCTCTACTGTACTGTAACACAGCTGACAGCAGAATACAAAATACAGCTGTCAGTTTGAACAAGGTTCTCCTGTGAGCTGCACATTCAAATGTCAACTTACAGTAAAGAACTGCATCCAAACTCAGAGAGACTTTGAAGTGAAATTTTACTGTATTGATGGCAAAAACTGAAATACTGTAATTCACATACAGTATTACACAGAAAAACTCAAAGGACTTGACAAAAATACAGAATACAATTTATTGGCCCCTTTTTTGTCGGTGCATCCTGATTGATTGGTGAATGGTGATTGGTGGAAAGGGTAGTGATGCAGGTGCACTAGTGACTTCACAGTGATGCAGCTCATTTCTATCAGCTGTGAGCAGATGTTTTGCTTTTGACTCCCACAGTGAAGTCAATGGAGTCAGGGCCATGGAAATGACACATGTGAGAAGTGTTGTGCAAAAGAGTGTGAAAAATGTGTGAATCCAATGAAAAGGTATGAACACATTTGCAAAAGAAAACTTGACAGTTTCACTATACTGGAAAAAGCGATTGAAAAATTGTAACGTTTAAATCCACTTACCAGAAAAAGAATCCTCAGAGTGTCTGTTGGTTCAGTTTCCTGCCCAGTAAAACTTCATTTCCCCTCCAAACCTTTTTTGAATGATGCAGTTCATCACTCAGGGCTCCAAACTGCAAGCAGAACAGTTGCATATGAGACCATTTTTCCAGAGCGTGAGAGTTCAGATCTCATGTGGTTGCGTCTGTTCACCTGCCGAGGGTTTAAATAGTCCAAAGTGGAGGACACAGAAGTTTATGAAACAGTCTGTTTAGCTGTTAGCTCATTCCCAAAATGAAGCGGTGTGTAGCTGATGATTTTAACCAGCACAATGTGGAGAGAGAGGAGGAGGCCGGTGGGGAGGGAGAGCCGCCGAGACGCTCCGACTGACGCTGATGATGAAGACAGTGCAGGCAGGGAGAGAGACACTGTTAGAGTGCAGTGTGTGTTCACTGTTTTCTTGTGAAATCTGTTTGTGGCTCATGGAGAAAGTAGACGTGACCCCAAAACTGATGCTTCAGGTCATGAACCACATCCGCTCTTTTAGCTGGACCCCCCCTCACAAAAAAAGGCTGAGACCAAATCCTGAGCTGCTGGGAGCGACTGGGAAAGCTGGGAGCACCAGTGCTGCCAGTGGAAAAGTTAGTCTGGAGCCCTGATTTACAAGAACTAATAACATGTTTCAAACATTTGTGTTTCCAGAGGTTCCTGCCACAGAGCAGAGTCTGCAGTGTCCAGCTGTCTGTCCATGAGGAGTGACTGGTCTAAAGGACGACCTCCAAACTTCAGTAATGGACCTGGAGCTTCAGACACAAAGTAAGACAGCTGTCAGACTGTGAGCCTGATGGAATATGATGACATGAGATTATATAGCAGAGCAAGTAGAGAGGAGATCAAGAAAAGAGACTGCAAAGAGAGAAATGACTGCTCCCTGCTCTGCAATCCAGCTGTTCAACCAAAACACATCTGGCTCTGTGCTGTTTTCCACAAACTGTGATGCTGTTTGATGTTTTGCACCAAAACACCTGAGAACATTTCCACGTGCACCTGCACTCACAAGTTCTTCACACACCTGTGTCTGAAGTTTAGATTCACACTGACTGACAAATAAATCTGATCCTGTGCTGCTCAGACTGATGTGCATGTACACACACACACACACACACAAGCCCATGATTGAGTTAAAATGTAGATCCTCCTGGTCAGATATTACTGCACTGCCAGTGGAAGTTGCTCAGTCATTTTTTTTACTTGAGTTAAAGTAATCTCTTTTAAAAATACTTAATTATTCAAAAGTACATTTTCATTTCAACATCAAGGTTCAAGGTAAAAACACATGGTTCAACACATTGCTGTATTATTTTCACAATGCATTTAATTGGACTAAATTTGAGGGTTTTTTTGTTTTTTTTGTTTTTTTTTTTTAAACCTTTGGTGTGTGTGTGCAGACTGGGGCCTAAACAGTCTTGGAGCTGCATCAGTTGCTTTGACTGGAAAGCTGAGACTCTTGTGGATTCAATGAGCCACATTTGATTCCTGTGTGATGATGTTGGCCCCCATAGCAGCCATTTCACTGCAGGCAGAGACTTTTGTCCAACTGGACGTCGCTGGAGAAAATGACCTCTAGTGACCTCTAGGAGAATCACAGCCTCATCAGACTTTACACACACAAACTAGAGAGCGAGGCCGTTCAGAGGAGCTCTGCCTCTCCAGACAGACTGACAGGAAGGGACAGTTTGTGACACATTTCCACAACGAGGATAAGAGGATACTTAAGAATCACAATATGTATTGATCGGCTCCCAGGTGTCATGATAGTATCGATCAGGAGATCAGCATATTGTCCAGCCTGAGTGTTGTAATACCTGACTTCTGGTCCTGGAACCAGACAGGAGCACTGGAACCAGCATGAAGACCCACCTGGATGTGGAGGGGATTCAGACATTTGTTATGGGCTCTAGTCGTAGTAGACTGGAGTAGTAACCATGGTGACTAATCTCAGGGTTAAATCAAGGGGGTGTCGTCCTCTTTTGTTTGTTGAAAGCTTGTTGCAGCGAGTTTCCTCCTCACCCAGAAACTGTTCACATGTTTTGCTTTTGTTGTTGGTCAACTTTTCTTTTATGGATTCACAATAAAAATCACAAAAAAACATGAGCTGTCAAGCTCTTGGATTGCTGTATTTGTCATAATCTGCTGCAAAAAGTCAAAGTGGATGTCATGCTGCTTACATGGACATTTCTTCTTCTAAATACTATCTCAGTTGTGTTAATATTAGAATATTGTAGTCCATGTAAATGTAGTCACTGAAGGTGCCATAAGAGACTGCTTATGACAATTGTAATAACCTTGGCTAAATGTCAAGTGTCCCATCGTCATGTTTGTTTGTTTGTTTTTTTACTTTTTTTTATTTTAAAATTTCAGTTAAAATATAATGTTGTCTAAACATAAACAAAGTCCTTTCATCTCCACAGGGACAGGAAGAGGAGTCGAGGTGATGTGAAGGAGCAGCTGTCCTGCTGTGCTTTGTGTCAGGAGCTCCTTAGGGTTCCAGCCTTCACCAGCTGTGGATATTGGTTCTGCAGACGGTGCATCACCTCAGACTGGGACCAGAACAAGACCAGACTGACCAGACAAGACCAGACTGGATCCAGAACAAGACCTGGACTGCAGACACCCAGTCAAACCAGCCCAGTGGACGGCGGTCTGCAGGAGGTTTTAGACGAGCATAAGATCAGTCTGAGGAGGAGATGTGAATTTGTGACAGAAGGAACTGCTGCAGCAGGAACTGGAACCCTCCTCAACAGGATCTACACTGAGCTCTACATCACACAGGGACGGAGGGAAGAGGTTAATACCCAACATGAGGTGCGGCAGCTGGAGACAACATCCAAGATGGAGACCCTCAGTGACACTCCAATCAAGTGCCAGGACATCTTTAAACCCTTACCTGGCCAAGACACACACATCAGAGTAGTTGTGACGCAGGGCGTTGCCGGGATTGGAAAAACCTTCTCAGTGCAGAAGTTCACTCTGGACTGGGCAGAGGGCTCGGAAAACCAACATGTCAGTCTTGTGGTTCTGCTTTCGTTCCGGGAGCTGAACTTGATCAAAGATGAGCGCTACAGTCTTCTCCAGCTGCTCCGTGTTTTCCATCCAACATTACAGACGGTCACAGCAGAGCAGCTCGCCGTCTGTGAAGTCGTGTTCATCTTTGACGGCCTGGATGAAAGCAGGTTTTTATTGGATTTCCAGAACAATGAGGTCATGTCTGATGTCACACAGACATCATCAGTAGACGTGCTGTTGACAAACCTCATCAAGGGGAATCTGCTTCCCTCGGCTCTCCTCTGGATAACTTCCAGACCTGCGGCGGCCAATCAGATCCCTACTACATGTGTCGACAGGGTAACAGAAGTGCGAGGGTTCACTGACCTCCAGAAGGAGGAGTACTTCAGGAGGAGATCCAGTGATGAGGAGCTGTGCAGCAGAATCATCTCACACATCAAGGAGTCCAGGAGCCTCCACATCATGTGCCACATCCCAGTCTTCTGCTGGATCACTGCTACAGTTCTGGAGCACATGTTGACTACAGACCAGAGAGGAGAGCTGCCCAAGAGCCTGACTGACATGTACTCACACTTTCTGCTGGTTCAGACACAGAGGAAGAAGCACAAGTACGATGAGAGACATGACAGGAGTCAGCAGGAGCTGATGGAGACTGACAGGGAAGTTCTTCTGAAGCTGGGCAGGCTGGCGTTTGAACATCTGGAGAAAGACAACCTGATGTTCTACCAAGAAGACCTGGAGGAGTGTGGTCTTGATGTCACAGAGGCCTCGGTGTACTCAGGAGTGTGCACAGAGATCTTCAAAACCGAGTGTGTGCTCTTCCAGAGAAAAGTCTACTGCTTTGTTCATCTGAGCATTCAGGAGTTTCTTGCTGCAGTCTACATCTTCCACTGCTACACCAACAGCAACACAGAGGTACTGGCCAGAGTCATGAGGAGTGAATGTGATGACAAAAAGCCATCGTTGGATATCTTCCTGGAGAGAGTCATGTCTAAAGCCCTGTGGAGCAAAAATGGTCACCTGGACCTCTTTGTCCGTTTCCTTCATGGCCTCTCACTGGAGTCCAACCAGAGGCTCTTAGGAGGCCTGCTGGGTCAGACAGAGAGCGGACCAGAAGACATCCAGAGAGTCATCAACAACCTGAAGATGAACACCTCCAGTGTCTCACCTGACAGAAGCATCAACATCTTCCACTGTTTGATGGAGATGAACGACCTCTCAGTACATCAGGATATCCGAGAGTTCCTGAAGTCAGAGAAGAGATCAGAGAAGGAACTCTCTAAGATCCACTGCTCAGCTCTGGCCTACATGCTGCAGATGTCAGAGGAGGTTCTGGATGAGTTGGACCTGAAGGCGTACAACACATCATATGAGGGACGACGGAGACTGATCCCAGCTGTGAGGAACTGCAGGAAGGCTCGGTTAGTCCTGATGTGAAATCAACATTATACAAACAGTGTAGAGCTGCTTCCATACCTGACACCGTCAGAAATACATTAAAGATATGTAGTTCTCTAAATATTCAGGATAAAGGATTGATTCTGAGAGAAAAAATATACTTCAGGCAGTCCAGGGTAAAAAGGAGGCAACATGATGGTGATGCCCATAGCAGTTCACCCCTACAATACTTCAAAATAAGAGTTTTTGCTGTGTAATTGAACTTGAGCATCAGGTTTCTACTGCTTGGTTTCTTCTGATATTATACATGAAGCACCTTTCAAAAAAATTGTATCCTGTGATACAATTTAATATTACTATAATATAACACTATATAAACACAAGAAAATCACAGACTTGACATTAAATCTGTCATTACAGATTTTCTGGCTGTGGACTCTCAGGGACTCACTGCAAAACCGTGGCCTCGGCTCTGAAGTCCAACCCCCATCTGACAGAGCTGGACCTGAGTGAGAACCAGCTGCTGGATTCAAAAGTGAAGCTGCTGTCTGCTGGACTGGAGAGTCCAAACTGCAGACTGGAGACTCTCAGGTCAGACTGCACTTTTTAATGATGTGTGAACATGTAATATTTGATTTGATTTGATTTATTTGCAGACGGACACCACAAGTTAATGAACAAGCACCATATTTGATTACAAGAGTACAAAAATAGTGTTGTAAACAAGCCAGGTTGTAGCCAAAGGCTAATTTCCACCTGTAGTCCCTGGTAAGATGTTCCCTGAAAGTAAAAAAGTACAAAATCTAAACATGTAATATTCTGTTAGTTGAACAGGAGTTTTACAGGCTTACATCTCAAATTGTTGTCTCTTTGTATTTTCACACAGTCCTTGTGTGTTGAAGTGAAAAATTGTGAACTTCAGTGATGATATTGTACATTAGTTCAACATGCAGGGGTCCAAATGGCCTCCGTCTGTGGGAATCTGATATTTATTGTAGTAATTCCACAGAACGTATAGAGGACACCGTCATCGAGGTCTTGGTCCAACTATGGATTCACAAAGGATTCCAATATTTTCTTTGATGAATCATCAGGGACAAAAATCCCATGTGGGCATATCAGTGCATTCTGGTATCTTTCACAGATTACGCATGATGGTATGGAGTTGGTATGTCCAACTTTTGCCATCCTGATCACATTCCCTCATGGTAACTGTTGTCTTGTAACTGTTCTGAACCTCAACTAAACCTTTAGGACCTCTTGTTTTTCATTGATTATTATTTTGATCATCTTCACACACTTTTTCACAGCTCACTTACTTCCCATGCAAAACTTTGTTTAAACTCTGCAGGCTGACAGACGACCACACCAAATGAACATTTTGTATATTTCAGGATATTTTCTGTCTCTAGTCCCTCAGACTGAGCCAAATGAACACAGTCGACTGTCACTGTGTTTTTGACTGAATATCGTGATATCCATATTAGTGATGGGAATTCTGGCTCTTTTTAGAGAACCGGCTCTTTTGGCTCGGCTCACTAAAAAGAGCCGGCTGTTTTAGCTCCCAAACGGCTCTTCAGATTTTTCTGTTGCTTAAATTAATTTATTACCAACAATAATGTAAAATTATGTGCAAAATGAATTACTAATGTAAAAAAACACATGCATTATGTTTTTTTTAATCTATATGTTTATTATATAAATATGTCTTTATTTATTCACTCTATATAGTGCTACAAAAAATAAATTATAAAATACAAAACAAACTTTTAACTATTTACAGTTGAATTGAGTTGCTGTAGACACTGCAGCAGCAGCAGCAGCAGCAACAGTTGCAGAAAAACACACTGGCACCTTCATTAATATCAGGTTCAGTTGCTTGTGTTTTTTCTTCCCACTGCACTGAGGGTGGACAGTTGTCATGTGCCTGTGCAGGTTGTTTGTGGAGCGGCTCAATAAGAGATTTTTTTTCTTGCAGACTCTACACTCTGCCTTTCTATTGTCATTAAATTTGAAATGGGTCCAGATTGTCACTCATTTTCTTAACTACACTTTTCTTTCTCTCTCCTCTCCCTCCCTCCTGTTCTTCTGTTAATGTGTGCTCTGTGTGTGTGTGTGTGTGTGTGTGTGTGTGTGTGTGACTGGACACAGAGACGGTACCCCACATCTTGACCAATCACATGCGGCTTTTGCAGAAAAAATAACCAATCAGCTCCCGAAAAAAAAAAAAAAAAAAAAAAAAAAAAACGCTCCCAATCAGGAGCCGGCTCCCGTTGTTCACTTCCAAGAGCCGGCTCTTAGAGCCGGTTCGTTCGCGACCGACCCATCACTAATCCATATTGTGAGGATATTGTTAGGATGACTGGTTGGTGCTTTCATCAAAGTGTAAATTAGTGCTGACTACCCGCTGCCACTATCCGCTACCCGCAAATTGCGGATTTAGGAGCTTCTGCTATCCCTAAACGGTATCTTGCGCCCACGCTACCCGCTATCCATTATGCCGACTCCGTGATTTGCACCTGGAGGTGTGTCCGTGGGCATGCTTCATGCACTATCCCTAAAGTTGCTATCTTGCGCACACACTTTAGGGAAACACACTTTCGGCTTTTACAAGAGCGCACCCAGACGCCTTCAATGCACATACACTTGGACACATGTGGACGCGCACATGTGGCTCCACCTCCCAAATAAAAAGCCACCTTGCTTTAGCCTCAGTTGAACCCCTGAGAAAATGGCAGAGATAGTCACTGGTGGTTCTGCCTATGTTGCTGCTCTAGGCGATATTACTGGCTTGTGCCCTTTCATGTTACTCCCCGCCCCCTTGGCACCAGTCGGCCACAGCACCGGGGCAGCATCAGGCGAGCCGGCCGCGGCACCGGCCAGGATCAGGCCGCTCACCTGTCAGATCCGGCAGACCAGACCGGGTGGGCGTGGTACCGGCTGGTGCCGCGGCCAGCTTGCCTGATGCCGACTGATGGTGCCCTGGTGCCGCGGCATGTGCAGGTCAATACGGTAGTCTAGAAAACTCCCCCCAAGTAGATTGCGCCCTGGGCGGTTGCCCACACTGCCCATAGCAAAAACCGTCCCTGGAGACAGTATTAAATCGCGACCTTCCTCTCTCCATCACAGGTTTAGGATTTAGGATTTAGGATAGTGCAGCCTGCCTTTAAAGGCAATGGCACCTAGCACACTGATTGGTGTAATTGGCGTAATGCCCAAAACACGCCTATGCATAATATAGCAGGTAGCGGAGGTGTTTTACGGATAACGGGAGGTGCACAAGATAGCAACTTTTACGGGGGAACGCCTCTTGCGCAATCGTAAATCCCCAAATAACGGGTTTAGGGAGTCTGGCATAAGATAGGGCCCACAGTGCGCTTCTTGAGAGGTTGAGACGAGGCGGAGAAAATAGCGAGAGAGCGACATGAAACTTCTTCCCAAAACAAACGCAGCAGCCCCCGTGTGGGAATGTTCTGGATTCAAAGCAAATGAGAGCGGGCAGCCCAGTCACCTGGACGAGCCGGTGTGCCGCGTTTGTTTTAAAACTCTCCAAATTAAAAGAGGGAATACGAGCAACTTCAGTGCACACCTACAGCACAACCAGCCCGCACAGTTTTCCCAGTCAAGAAAAAAAAAAAAAAAAAAAAGCCAAGACGCAAAGGGAAGTGTAGGAAGTGTTGGAATGTTAGTCTCTATACCTCTCTGCTACTGTTTAATATTTATCTAAGTACTGTTTACAAAGACTTGATCATCCATGTTATTGGTTGTTTTGGTTGTGTGTAGTTTTTGAGTGTTTTTTCTTAATAGAGAAAAAGTCTATATTTAGGCTCCGGGCGGCCTATGCTGCCAGGACACTATTGTATTCCTATGTGTTCTTTCTTCTTTCTTCTTCTTTCTTCTTTCTTCTTCTTCCGAGGAAATCATACTTCCCATTGGTGAAAAATCACCAAACTTTGCACAAAGGTCCAGTCCCATGCCAGATTACCTCAGCTGCAAACTCAAGCCAGTAGTCCTGATGGTGGCGCTATAGCAAGCCTCTAAAGTTCAAAACTTTGAAAATTCATAACAAATCAACCATATGTGCTACAACTTCACAACTTTCATCAAACTGTAGCCCCAATACTGAAGAAACTTTTGTGCACTTAAACCTATTGCAAATTATGAAGTCCATCACTCTGTTTTTTTCAAAAACTGTAAAACTTATTAAACCTATCTCCTCCCACAATTTTTGCTCAATTGACACAAAAATTGATACAGACCATCTTCAGACTGTCCTACACAAACGTTGTTTCTCTGATTTTTGATTTATCAAAAATTTAGCCTACAGTGCATCAAAATGTTTGACTGTAAATGGCACTGTAAACATATACCTGCAAATTCTCACTAAATAAATCTTCAATGTTCATGAAAAAAATGGACAAAATTCTAGAGTCATGGTAAATGATGTGTGGCAAACTTCAAAATTGTATCTCGAAAACTCAATTTTTGACAGCATTTTGAATTTTGCTCTCATGTGAACAATTGGAGTCAATGCAAAAATGGCATTTTTAAACATCAGTTTTTCACTTATGGAGCAAATCAATCCTTGTTAAAAACAAATGATCAACATCTCCATGCTGTCTAGATGCAATATGTGTATTTTCAGATTTTTGACTTAATACCTGAATTTTTGACAGCTGTTTAAAATCTGCCTTTCCATGCATGGCTGGCTGCTGTCCTGCAGGTCAGTGATTGGCTCAGTCAGTTTGTGAAGCTGCATGTGAAGTTTTAGCTCAGTGAGATAGAGGCCAGGCCTCGGTGTCAAAGATTGTGAGTTCAAGTCTCAGCTTGTGCAACATTCCCACGTGCGAAAATTCACCGAACTTTGCACAAAGGTCCAGTCCCATGCCAGATCATCATGGTCAGATTTTGTCTTGATGATTTGTTTATTTATTTATTTATTTTACAGTGGTTTGAAATCTGCCTTTCCATGCATAGGCGGCTGCTGTCATGTGACTGTCTTAGTCAATCTGTGAAGCCTCACATGAACTGACACTTGCCAATTAGCTCAGTGAGATAGAGAGTTGTCCTTTATGCCAGAAACTGTGAGTTCAAGCCTCAACTGATGCAAAATGCACATAAGAATGCCACCTTTCTTTTCATCTACCTATTCTCTACTTGTTGCTCAGAATTGCCTAAACTTGCCTGGCCCCGACCATTGCTGCACAGCAGCTATAATTTATATTGCTTTTGGTTTTTATTCAAGTGCAATTTTGATAAGAGACTGAGAGTCCATCTCAACGTTTTTGGTTGTATTTTTTTATTACAGTGCATTTTTTGTTATCAGGGACACTTGGTCAATTCTTTTTTTTGTATTCATAAGGTCTTTATTTATTTTTTTATTTTGGTATTTTTACTTCTTATTTAATTTGGATATTTAAAATTTCTTTTTTACATTTTTAAATATTCTTGTTGAATAAATTTTTATTTCTCTTTAAAAGAATGTACTTGCATCATTATGCCTTTATTATCATTAATTTAAGTTTAAAGAATGGTCTGCAATAATTTCTCATGCAATTAATTGCACAGCAAAATTTATTGTGACAGGCCTAATGATATCTGATCTCATATCACAGTATCCATATTATATCAATATATTGATGGGCCCACCTCTACTGCCACCACCTGGTCAGTTTTTTGAAATGCTAATAACTTTGGCCCTGATTGGTCCAGAGACTGGGTGCTGGTGTCATGTGATGCAGAAGCTCTTGTTCTCCAGTTTTACTCTGAGAAGATGGTAGACTGAAGGCATCTGAGGACTTTTCACTGAGCCATTCATTTGTGTTACAACCCTATGGATGGAAATTTCTAGGGATATAAAGGGAAGCAACAAAGGTGGTAGTACAGGAGAGTACAGCCTTTTATTTGTAGTATGACGGGGTAAATAAATAACACAATAAAGGAAAAGCAGGAAATATAAATACAAAAATACAGAGCAAAACACACACAAAAGATACCACACTAGCCTGCTCTGTAACAAAAGAAATTCTAACCTACCTAGTTGAAACAGAAAGAGCCTACCTTGTCTACTCTAAACTTACCTGCGTAAAACAAAATGTACATAAAAGCCACCACCCAAAACCCAAAGGCAACAGAACAATAAGGAACCAGTGGCTAAAAAAACAAATCAACTCTGATGAAGTTACAACTAACAAAACAGAGGCATCCACTTAAATGTCCGCTTGTCAAAATACACGAGTAAACCGAAGTTTACAATTTTACTAGTTAACCAAGAGATTAACAGCCAACAAAAGAACACGTGTAAATTACACAAATCACCAATTCCAAAATACAAATGCGAGTACAAAGTACCGAGTCACAAAGACCAAGGCGGACTGCTCAAGGTAAATCACAGCCGCCCTGTGGCTGTCACTGGAGCGCTTTTATCAGCCGGGAGCGGATGATTCGTCCTGTGGATTGGTCCAGCGAGGCAACTGGGAGGCGGAGCAACCAGCAGGTGGGCAGCGGAGGTAACAGCACCAGAGGGCGTGGACTTGAGAAGAAAATCCCGGGGGATGCCATGAAGGATGCTGTGACGTCAATTCATTCATAAAAATACAACTAACACAGAAAACTCACCACAATGAACAGAACAAGGCAGCGAATATACTCAATATACGATGAATGAATGAAAGGTAAATAATGACGAAGGAGGCGACTGTAACAATTTGTTATTTATGGACGTACCTATGGCTGTTTTCACGTCTACCATATTTAGCACTGAATTTGAATTATTTTGGACCTTTTATCATTTCTTGCTTTCATTGTCTGTTTATTTGTGTTTTTAATATTTTGATGTCTTTTCATTTCAGGTGTTATCTTTATCTTTTCATTTACTCTGATGGTTTTGTAAAGCACTTTGGAACTTTGCTTCAAAGGTGTAACATAAATATGAATTAGTATTATCAGTATTATTATTAATATAATTGTTAAAATAAGTATTTAATTGGTTTTCCCTTCCTTTTTGAATATTTTGAAAAATCTCTGACTGATAAATATCCAAATCTCTGGAAATTATAGCTCCATATTTTATTCTTCATTCAGACTGAGTCACTGCAGGTTGAGAGGGAGCTGCTGTGCTTCTCTGGCCTCGGCTCTGAAGTCCAACCCCCATCTGACAGAGCTGGACCTGAGTGAGAACCAGCTGCAGGATTCAGGAGTGGAGCTGCTATCTGCTGGACTGGAGAGTCCAAACTGCAGACTGAAGACTCTCAGGTCAGACTGCACTTTTTAATGATGACATAAATATATGGATATTGTTTGAATCATATAGCAGCACTAAATGTCTACAAGGCTGATATTGCTGTGAAGTATATGTTGTGCTGTTTTAAAGTCGGGGCTGCTGGTTCTTTTAGTTTTTGTGAGGAAGGTTGGTCAGGTTCTGTATCATGGATGCATGCGTGCTTTGTGAGGTTTGACAAGTAACTAACAACCGTCTCATAGGGAGAGAGAGACACAGAGAGAGAGAGAGAGAGAGAAACCTTATTCTTAGTTTAGATTTGAGTGTTTGTGTGTTTGAAACTCGGTTTCTGTCAGAGCCACATGACTTCAAAAAGAGCTGGTGAGCCGTCGGTTCCAGATCTCTGCTGTGATATGTGAAGAAAATCAAACACATCAGGGCTCATCAACTCCATTTGTCCAAAGGCCAGAATTTTTTTAATCAGACACTGTGGGGACCAGACTTTACAACAACAACATATTTATTTATTTATGTAGGAATAATTAGCCTATTATTGTTTAGTATTTTCACTTTCTGACAAAATGAATACCTGTATCAGTGTGAGCAGGCTGCTAGAAAACATGGCAAGTCCATAATAATAACTAGATAGTGAAGTAGAAAAAGCTCTCAGAGCACAAGGAGCCAGTTCACTGAGGAGTGACGCTTCAAATCTGGAATTATGGAAATGGAGTGACTGACAGGAAGTTTGAATCACCTTTCACCTCTTTAGTCCAGTCATTTTATGAAAAAACCTAGGACAAACTGCAAGAGAAGCAAACTCAGCTGATTTTGTGTCCTCAGTTTGTCCTGAGTGAGGGGGAAAAAGTCCCAAGGAATCCCATTGGTGGAAAGTTTTGAAAATCACCTCTATATGACCATATAATACCAAAAAACAGCCTTTTAACACACAGGGGAAAGGGGTTCCACATTTTACTTTCAGATATCACTATAAAAATTCACAAGGTGATTACACACACAAAGACAAGAAAAAAAGTCAATTACAAGTTCTTTGAATTATTCTGTTTACACATGCATATCACACATTATCTGATTTGATATGCGCTAGTAAGGCATATAAGGAATAAATGCCAGAACAGAAATTTAAACAGTGAAGTAAAAGGTTACTATATATATAGCAACCTTTTATATATATAGTAACCTATATATATAGTAACCTTTTAATTCAAGTTTACTATATATATATTCCTTATTAGTGCATTTTACCCCAATTTTGGCCTAAAATTACTGGACTAGGTGTTGACTCTGTTATGCAGCGCCCTGATTGGAGGAAAATGTTGAGCCCATGCTTGCATGAAGATACAGCACAAGACTCATTCCATTCCTAAAAGACAAGAAGTGGTTTGAGCTTCACCTGTCAGGCTGCTGCTCTTCAGTGACAAGCAGCCAATCAGACGCAGCTCTGTGAGGGAGGCCTGACAGAGATCTGCACTCTGCTTGTCTTATAGTTTATTTTTTATTCTTCATTCAGATTGAGGCGCTGCAGGTTGTCAGTGAGCTGCTGTGCTTCTCTGGCCTTGGCTCTGAAGTCCAACCCCCATCTGACAGAGCTGGACCTGAGTGAAAACTACCGGCTGCAGGATTCAGGAGTGAAGCTGCTGTCTGCTGGACTGGAGAGTCCAAACTGCAGACTGAAGACTCTCAGGTCAGATTGCACTTTTTAATGATGTGTGAACATGTAATATTCTGTCAGTTGAACAGGAGTTTTACAGGCTTACATCTCAAATTGTTGTCAAACTGTATTTTCATACAGTCCTTGTGTGTTGAAGTGAAAAACTGTGAACTTCAGTGATGATATTGTACATTATTTCAACATGCAGGGGTCCGAAAGGCCTCCGTCTGTGGGAATCTGATATTTATTGTGGTAATTCCACAGAACGTATAGAGGACACCATCATGGAGGTCTTGGTCCAACTATGGATTCACAAAGGATTCCAATATTTTCTTTGATGAATCATCAGGGACAAAAATCCCATGTGGGCATATCAGTACATTCTGGTATCTTTCACAGATTAGGCATGATGGGATGGAGTTGATATGTCCAACTTTTCCCATACTCATCACATTCCCTCATGGTAACTGTTGTCTTGTAGCTGTTCTGAACCTCAACTAAACCTTTAGGACCTCTTGTTTTTCATTGATTATTATTTTGATCATCTTCACACACTTTTTCACAGCTCACCCACTTCCCTCACCTACACAGTGGACTGTCACCATGTTTTTGACTGAATACCGTGATATCCATATTGTGAGGATATTGTTAGGATGACTGGTTGGTGCTTTCATCAAAGTGTAAATTAGTGCTGAACAGTCATTAGTAATATGGATATGATGAGCGAGCAGGCTGAGGCCAATAACAGAGCAGCAAGGACGTCTAATAAGTTGAGAAAACTGCATCCCTTTACTGTAATGCAGCCTTTAAAAGCAGGAGAGGACAACACTGATGCCACAATATATTACCATATCCCAAATCCCACATGATATCTGATCTCATATCACACTATCCATATTATCTCAATATATTGATGGGCCCACCTCTACTGCCACCACCTGTCAGTCTTTTTATTTAGGGTCTAGGCAGCTAAGCTGCCAGGACACTGTTGTATTCCTAGGTATTCTTTCTTCTCTTTCTTTCTTTCTTTCTTTCTTTCTTTCTTCCTTTCTTTCTTTCTTTTTTTCTTTCTTCCGCAGAAATCATACTTCCCATGGGTGAAAACTCACCAAACTTTGCACAAAGGTCCAGTCCCATGCCAGATCATCATTGTCAGATTTTTGTCTTGATGACTTAGTTATTTATTTATTTATTTCACAGTGGTTTGAAATCTGCCTTTCCATGCATAGGCGGCTGCTGCCAATTAGCTCAGTCCTTCATGCTTGTCCTTCATGCTAGAAATTGTGAGTTCAAGTCTCAAATGATGCAAAATGAACATAAGAATGCCACCTCCTATTCTCTACTTGTTGCCCAGAACTGCCTAAACTTGCCTGGCCCTGACCATTGCTGCGCAGCAGCTATAATGTTTATTGTATTTTAGTCTGCTGTGTTCATTTTGTCCCTATTGTTCCTCCATAGTCTTGTCAGCTTGTTTGTCCTCACACCTGCCGTGCATTGTCTCATTAGCCCCGCCCCCGTGTTGCATGTCTTTGTTGTGTTTTGGCCAATCATCTGTCCCCTCCAGGCCTGTGTCTTGCCCCTTTCTTACCAGATGTGTCAATCAGTTCAGTTTGTATTTAAGTTCATATTCTTCTGCTTGTTGCTTAGAATTGCTTAAAACTGCCCGGACCCAACCCATCGCTGCACAGCAGCTATAATTATTAATTTCGTTTTTAAAAGTTATTTTTATTGTGGAAAAGGAGAAGGAAGTCTTAGCCAAAGGGTTGAATTTTGCTGTCACACCTGAACAAGTGCCTATAGTTGAACTCATTACAGCCACAGAATCAGCTATAAGGAAAAACAACTTAAGCGAAACCGAAGCTGAACAGCTCAGGTTTAAGGTGTCAGCTACCCTGTCCAGTGCTAAGGCTCCACCTTCAAACCTTACCACTCTAGAAAGAAAAGCCGTGGTATCTCTGAGCAAGGATAAAAACATCACTATCCTTCCAGCTGACAAAGGGCGTTGCACGGTAATTCTAAACACGAGTGACTACCACTCCAAAATATCCGCACTACTCAATGACACTAACACCTATGAAATGTTGAAACGAGACCCTTCCAGTGGCTACAAAAGAAAGGTCATAGAATGCCTCCAAAAACTACAACAAGATGGAGCCTTTGACCGGCCACAATATCTCCGTCTCTACCCACAAGACACTATTCCAGGCTTATATGGACTCCCCAAAGTCCATAAAGAAGGGGTCCCACTCAGACCCATTGTGAGCAGCATAAACTCTGTAACCTACAATATTGCTAAGCATGTAGCCAACATCTTAGCTCCTTTGGTTGGTAACACACCACACCACATTCAAAACTCATTGGACTTTGTGAACAAAGTCAAAGGCTTAAAAATAGAACAGGATGAAACTATGGTTTCATACGATGTAACCTCCTTATTCACCTGCATTCCAACCATGGAGGCAGTGGAAACTGTGAGACATCACCTGAAACAAGACAACACCTTACAAGACAGAACAAACCTCAATCCAGACCAGATATGCCAGTTACTGGATTTGTGCCTCAACACCACATATTTCCAGTTCAACGGCAAATTTTACAGGCAAAAGCACGGTTGCGCTATGGGCTCACCGGTATCCCCTATTGTGGCCAATTTATACATGGAATTGGTGGAACACAAGGCCATAAACTCATACAAAGGAACACCTCCAAGCCATTGGTTCAGGTATGTGGATGACACATGGGTGAAGATCAAAACCCAAGAGGTACAGGCTTTTACCGATCACATCAACTCAGTGGACAAGAACATCAAGTTCACTAGAGAAGATGTTAAAGACAACCACTTACCATTTTTGGATTGTGATGTGCACTTTGATGAGGAAAGGAGCCTCCACATTGGGGTATACAGGAAACCCACCCACACAGACCAATACCTTCTTTTTGACTCACACCATCCACTGGAGCACAAACTGGGGGTTATCAGAACCTTGCAACACAGGGCAGATAACGTACCCACCTCCACTCGGGCCCAAGCTGAAGAACACAAACACCTAAGGGGAGCCCTGAAAACTTGTGGCTATCCGAGTTGGGCTTTTGGCAAAACATGCCCCAGAAAGAACAACAACTCTGATGATGCTGAGGTAATGAAAGACAAAGGCAAGAACATTGTAATTCCGTATGTGTCTGGGGTTTCAGAGAAACTCAGGAGGATTTTTAACAAACATCAAATCCCTGTATGTTTCAAACCCGGAAACACTCTAAGGCAGAAACTGGTTCACCCCAAAGACAGGACACCACACAATCAGAAGAGCAACCTGATATATGCCGTCCAATGCAGTGAGGAATGCAAGGACTTATATATTGGGGAAACAAAACAACCATTGAACAAGCGTATGGCTCAACACAGAAGGGCGAACTCCTCCGGTCCAGTCTCAGCTGTCTATTCACATCTAAAGGAAAAGGCACACTCCTTTGAAGACAGCAATGTTAAGATTTTGGACAGGGAGGATAGATGGTTTGAGAGAGGAGTAAAAGAGGCCATATATGTGAAAGTGGAAAAACCAACCCTCAACAGGGGAGGGGGTCTGCGGCACCACCTATCTCCAATCTATAATGTTGCCCTTTCATCGGTACCCAGGAGGTACCAACAAATTAACCTCAGACGACTCTCAACGATCGTCGTTCACCAGGGTTTCACCTGACTCTGACGACTGTTGTTTCACCAGACCACAACAATGGTCAAGTGAAACCAGCACCTAACGACTGTCGTTAACACTAGACCATCACAATGGTCAAGTGAAACCAGTGCCTGCATGAACACACCCACAGGCATTAGGGTGGACACTCCCACAGAGGTTAAATACCTGGACCTTACCCCACTGTCCTTTGTCAGACTAGTGCGGACTAGAAAGACCGATGCGCATGAACTGATGAAGCCCCTTGGATAAGAGGCGAAACGTCTTCCTAAGACAAATACAAGTCCAGTTGCCTACGATTCATTTTTGCCCAAAGAGAACGATGACCTGGATAAATGAGAATATCCATAGACATTGTGGAAAAGCATTCCTTATACATTGTCTCAACTGGTATTAAACACTCTAATATACAAGGATACAAGGAAGTTTATTGGTTGTTATACAACAGGTTGTATAATGAAATTAAAGTGTGGTTCCCTCTTGATTGATTAATTGATTGTATAGAAAATAGAATTATTAAACATAGAGGAGTGCAGATGGTGCATTCAGTAGTCTCACAGCCTGAGGGAAGAAGCTGCTCTGTAGTCTGGTGGTACAGCAGCGAATGCTTCTGTATCTTTTGCCTGATGGCAGCAGGGTGAACAGGCTGTGGCTGGGGTGGGTGTTGTCTTTTAGGATCCTTTTAGGCTCTGCGCAGGCACCTCACCTCCCTGATATCACTGATGCTTGGTAGATGGGTGCCTGTTATGATAGGCTTTTGGGGGTGGAATGTGTGGAAGTAAGCGCATAGGGAGATCACTGATTGAGACATTGAAGGGGGCGTGGTTTTGGTGGGTACGTAGCCTCAGTCGGGTATGATTAGGGGATGAGCCACAGGTGTGCTGGGGGGCCAAGCGGTGAGAGACGCCATGAGATGCCGACCTTGGAGGACAGAAGCTCTCAACGGTTTCCTACGGGGGACGCTACCCACTCGTCACCCATTTTTTCCCACACCACCAAAACGGTGCACCTATGTTTTAACACCTTTTAAAAAAAAAACTGAACACCGAAAGGAAGCAGCGCGGGCTGGCGAGGCAGCTAGCCGGGCGGAAAACGGACGCAGGTGGACTGAGCTGGCCATGCCACACGCGGACCTTGGAGAGTTGGCAGTCTGGCTGGGGTGAGGAATCCTCCAAAATCCACCAACCCCCTTCGGTTAGGTAAGACACACTCACCCAGGAAAGTCAGGTCACACCCTCACGTCTTCTGCAACACGCAGGGAAAGTCAATGTTAGGTACTGTGCTAGCTGTAGTAGGGGGTTGGGGAAGAGCGAGCCTAAGCTAGGGCAGGACCGTAACAGTGCCAATGATGTTTTGGGCAGTTTTAATCACTCGTTGCAGAGGCTTCCTGTCCTGGGCCGTGCACATCCCATGCCAGTTTGTGATGTTTCCAGTCAGGATGCTTTCAATCTTGAGTTTCCTTAGGAAATACAGCCGTTTCTGAGCTTTTTGAACCAGGGTAGAGATATGTGAAGTCCATGACAGGTTCTCTGTTATGTTGATTCCCAGGAACTTAAAACTGCTCACTTGCTCCACCTCAGCTCCATTGATGTAGACAGGGTTGTGTGTCTTATCTCCTTTTTTCTAAAATCAGCTATCAGCTCTTTGGTTTTGCTGATGTTGAGCAGAAGGTTGTTGTCTGTGCACCATTCTGCAAGATGGTTGATTTCCTCCCGATATGAAAACTCATCGTTGTTGGAGATCCGGCCGATGATGGTGGTGTCATCTGCGAACTTCACAATAGAGTTCTCTCCATGTCGGTAGTTGCAGTCGTGGGTGTACAGCATGAACAGGAGGGGGCTGAGCACACAGCCCTGAGGGGCTTTGTGGATCTGTTGGTTCTGAATGCAAACTGCTGAGGGTCCAGACTGGCAGGGATGTTGTTCTTTATGTGCTGGAGAACCAGTTTCTCAAAGCACTTCATCAGGATGGGGGTGAGTGCCACAGGGCGGTAGTCATTTAGATCAGACACTGCAGACTTTTTAGGCACAGGGATGATGGTGGCTGTCTTGAAGCAGGTGGGAACACTCTCCTGTGACAGTGATATGTTGAAAATGTCAGTAATGACATCTACTAGCTGGTTGGCACATGTTTTTAGTACACGGCCAGGGATGTTGTCAGGCCCAGCAGCTTTACTCATATTCACTTTCAGCAGGACTTTCCTCATATCCACTGTGGATACTGACAGTGGCCGGTCCTCTGGAGGCGGAGTAGACTTTACAGCTGACTCTCTGTTGAGGAGGTCAAAGCGAGCATAAAATGTGTTTAGCTCGTCTGGTAACGTGGCCTCACATATGATGGGAGCGCTCCTGCTTTTGTAGCCTGTCACACTTTTGACCGCCTGCCACAAGTCTTTGCTGTTGTTGGTGCTGAGGTCTCTCTCCAGTCTCTGCTGATGCCTTCGCTTTGCCTCCTTGGTGCCAGCTTTCAGTTTTGCTCTGGCGGTGTTGTAGGCTTCTTTGTCACCTGACTTAAAGGCAGCTTTTTTGGCTCTACATAGAGCTCTCACCTCTCCATTCATCCAGGCTTTCTCATTAGGGAATGATTTAACTGTCCTTATTTTTACCACATCATCAGCACATTTGCTGATGTATGATGTCACTGATGATGTGTATTCTTCAAGGTCAATATGGTTCTCCTGGTTCTCCTAGTTTGAACGTAAATTCTTACTTAGGCCGGAGTTTACGCACTACTAACATTTTAACGTGGCACCAGCTGAAATAGTTACAACATAGACATAAGTTATAACTTAAATATTACACCTAGCCCTTAGTTGCTGTAAAGTCCTCTGTAAAGTAACGGTTAGCACGGTTGGCATGGTGCATCGCTTCGAGAGGTGGGACAACTTGGAGGAGGAGGAGGAGGAGGAGGAGCATTATAGGCCTACAGCTGTTTTGCAGCGGCAATGCCTTCTCCATGAGCGATTAAATCCGTTGGACAAATATGATGATATAGATTTGTACTCACACTTTAGTTTTTCACGAGCGGATATACAACAGATTACCGACCTGCTGGCAGCTGACCTGCAACACCACACGGACAGAAACAGTGCCCTCAGTCCCTCCCTACAGGTGTGTGTCTGGCTCGACGTTATTTTGCCACGGGGTCGTTTCAAAACTCGGTGCGTGACTCTATTCACGTTCACAAATCTACAGTATGTACAGCCATAAGATCAGTCGCACTCTCGTTGTGTCAGCGCTTTAACAAATACTCAGGCTCAACAGAATGTGAGGCGTCAGAAGCTCCATCAGATCACCAGGTTCCCCGATCTACTTGGCTGTGTAGATGGCACGCACGTCAGGATTAAGGGACGCAAAGGCAATGAGAACGACTTTGTGAACAGGAAGGGATACCATTCAATTAACACCCAAATTGTATGCGATGCTGACCTTGTCATCACAAATGCTGTTATCAAATGGCCAGGGGGCAAAGCACGACAGCTTCATCCTCAAACAGTCTAGCCTTTGGAGAGACTCTGAGGCAGGAAGATACCCTGGGAGGTTGCTGGGAGACTCAGGAGATCCCCTGAGAAAATGGCTAATGACCACATACCTAAGCCCAGCAAGTGTCAGTGAGCAGCGCTACAATTCAGCGCACACAAAGACGAGGAATGTGGTGGAGTGGTGCATAGGTGTCCTGAAGAACCGATGGGCCTGTTTGCAAAGAGGTTTCAAACATCATTTCCTACATTAATTTTGCTGTAGGCTATATTTTACAAATCAGTGTTAAAAGTAGACAAATTAGAAGTGCTTTTAGTAAAATTGAAAAATAACATACTATAACTTTTATATATATATATATATATTTGTATATATATATATATATATATATATATATACACAGTACAGGCCAAAAGTTTGGACACACCTTCTCATTCAATGCGTTTTCTTTATTTTCATGACTATTTACATCGTAGATTCTCACTGAAGGCATCAAAACTATGAATGAACACATGTGGAGTTATGTACTTAACAAAAAAAGGTGAAATAACTGAAAACATGTTTTATATTCTAGTTTCTTCAAAATAGCCGCCCTTTGCTCTGATTACTGCTTTGCACACTCTTGGCATTCTCTCCATGAGCTTCAAGAGGTAGTCACCTGAAATGGTTTTCCAACAGTCTTGAAGGAGTTCCCAGAGGTGTTTAGCACTTGTTGGCCCCTTTGCCTTCACTCTGCGGTCCAGCTCACCCCAAACCATCTGGATTGGGTTCAGGTCCGGTGACTGTGGAGGCCAGGTCATCTGCCGCAGCACTCCATCACTCTCCTTCTTGGTCAAATAGCCCTTACACAGCCTGGAGGTGTGTTTGGGCTCATTGTCCTGTTGAAAAATAAATGATGGTCCAACTAAACACAAACCGGATGGGATGGCATGTCGCTGCAGGATGCTGTGGTAGCCATGCTGGTTCAGTGTGCCTTCAATTTTGAATAAATCCCCAACAGTGTCACCAGCAAAACACCCCCACACCATCACACCTCCTCCTCCATGCTTCACAGTGGGAACCAGGCATGTGGAATCCATCCGTTCACCTTTTCTGCGTCTCACAAAGACACGGCGGTTGGAACCAAAGATCTCAAATTTGGACTCATCAGACCAAAGCACAGATTTCCACTGGTCTAATGTCCATTCCTTGTGTTTCTTGGCCCAAACAAATCTCTTCTGCTTGTTGCCTCTCCTTAGCAGTGGTTTCCTAGCAGCTATTTGACCATGAAGGCCTGATTGGCGCAGTCTCCTCTTAACAGTTGTTCTAGAGATGGGTCTGCTGCTAGAACTCTGTGGCATTTATCTGGTCTCTGATCTGAGCTGCTGTTAACTTGCGATTTCTGAGGCTGGTGACTCGGATGAACTTGTTCTCAGAAGCAGAGGTGACTCTTGGTCTTCCTTTCCTGGGTTGGTCCTCATGTGTGCCAGTTTCGTTGTAGCGCTTGATGGTTTTTGCGACTCCACTTGGGGACACATTTGAAGTTTTTGCAATTTTCCAGACTGACTGACCTTCATTTCTTAAAGTAATGATGGCCACTCGTTTTTCTAGTTAGCTGATTGGTTCTTGCCATAATATGAATTTTAACAGTTGTCCAATAGGGCTGTCGGCTGTGTAGTAACTAGAGTTCTCATCGGGCCTGAAAATTAAGACCCGACCCGACCCGGGCCTGACTGGGCCAGCCCGAGGCCCGACCCGACTAATTAGCCGAACTTTAGGCCCGACAGCCCGATAAAGCCCGAAAAAAAAAAAAATCGCCAAATTCGCCATTATTTAACAGAGCCGGTCGGCCGCGGCACCGGGGCACCATCAGTCGGTATCAAGCGGGCCGGTCGCGGCACCGGCCAGCATCAGGCAGCTCACCTGTCAGATCCGGCAGACCTGACCGGTGGGCGCGGTACCGGACGGTGCCGCGGCTGGCCCGCCTGATACCGACTGATGGTGCCGCGGCATGTGCGGGTCAATACGGTAGTCTAGAAAACTGGAGATTTTTTTTTTTTTTTTTCTCGTGCGCCCCCAAGTAGATTGCGCCCTGGGCAGTTGCACTGCCCATAGCAAAAACCGTCCCTGCTGCCGAGTCTGCCAGCACAGCCGGATACTGCTGCAACTCTCTCTCACTTGTTTGCGCTGCGCTCGCACAGCTGGTTGTCTGTCTGTCACTGACAGTTTAGCCTCCAAATCCAATCCAGTCTCTCACTCTCTCCACCAGTCACATAAAAATGAAACGTCATAATCAATAACAGAACACATAATTCTATTTTTTTTATTTTAAAAAAAAAAAAAAAAAATCCCCCACAGAACCCGAAGCCCGACCCGACCCGCCCAATTCACGTAAATTTTAGGCCCGACCCGACCCGAAAATGTCGGGTCGGGTCGGGTCAGGTCGGGTTCGGGCAGAATATGAGAACTCTAGTAGTAACCTGACTTCTGCACAACACAACTGATGGTCCCAACCCCATTGATAAAGCAAGAAATTCCACTAATTAACCCTGATAAGGCACACCTGTGAAGTGAAAACCATTTCAGGTGACTACCTCTTGAAGCTCATCGAGAGAATGCCAAGAGTGTGCAAAGTAGTAATCAGAGCAAAGGGTGGCTATTTTGAAGAAACTAGAGTATAAAACATGTTTTCAGTTATTTCACCTTTTTTTGTTAAGTACATAACTCCACATGTGCACATTCATAGTTTTGATTCCTTCAGTGAGAATCTACAATGTAAATGGTCATGAAAATAAAGAAAACGCGTTGAATGAGAACGTCTGTCCAAACTTTTGGCCTCTACTGTATATATGTGTGTGTGTGTGTGTGTGTGTGTGTGTGTGTATTATACCGTATTGACCCGCATAAAAGACGACCCCTCTTTTTCAAGACCCTTTTTTGGAAAAATACTTTTTATATGGACAAACTCTTGTTTGAATAAAAAAGCCACCGGCCGCGGCACTGGTCGGCATCAGGCGGGCCGGCCCACCCGGTCAGGTCTGCCAGATCTGGCAGGTGAGCGGCGCTCACACACTGCCATATATACCTTTCATTATAAATCAACTTTTGTTAATATGCGGCTGCAGCAGCACAACGGACAATGACACAGACAACATGGTTGATTAGTGACTGCGCAATGCGGCCATTTGCCGGTAATCGCGGCATCAGGAGAGCCTACCTACTGGTTTACATATGCAAGTACAATACAGGTGTATTTGCTTAGACCCCCAATATTAGACAAGGGCATTTTTTCAGGGCATTTTCAATGGAAAAAATATTGTCTTACATTCAGATGAATACGGTATAGCCTATCTATCTATCTATCTATACATGTATATACTATTGTTATATAGGCATCTTAATGGAGCCTGACAGAGCTGCAGCTGTAGCCAGTGCCTGTGTTGTCCTTCAACAAGGCAATGATGTGGAAAGTCCCTCTCTTGGAGGAAGGAAATGCAGATGATGGGGATGACAGAGATATTCCCTTGTACAACGAGGACCCCCTACCAACAGAGGCAGCCACTGTCCGGGCCTACCTTACTACATGCTACTTTGGATGAGCTGCAAATAAAAAACGCCACATAATAGCATTAAATAAATGTTTATTTAGTAGGCCTACTGTAAATAAAACAACACAATGTTTGAAATATAAACTTCCAAGATGGCGCCGCTCTAGTGGCAGCTTGTTGCAGCAGCTCCCGTTCACTTGAACGTTTTTTTCCTTTTTTTTCTCTAGTTTAATCTTAACTTTTATTTCTATTTAATTATTTATTGGTTTATTTAACTGATCAGTGCACTATGGAGACCAAAGTCGCCGTGTTTGTTCTGGTCTTTCTTTTGTTTTTTTCACTTTTTTCGTCCGTGTCTGGAGAGCGCGTACGGGACCCTATTGTTTACAGTAGGGATCAGCTGTTGGCCCTCCGTGGCACCGCGGTGCTGCCCCACGAGAGGCCCGACGTTCCCCGGGAGTTGAAGAGGAGGAGACGGGGGAGCCGTGCCGGAGCTGTTCGCCGCGCTAGAAGGAGGAGATACAGACCCGTCCTCCCGTCCATCATCATGGGGAATGTAAGATCTCTTCCCAATAAGATGGACGAGTTAGCGGCGCTGACTCGGCACCAGAGGGACTACCGGGAGTGCAGCATCATGATGTTTACGGAAACATGGCTGACTGAGCTGACCCCAGACACGGCCGCGGACCTGGACGGCTTCAAGCTGGTGCGGGCGGACAGGACAAGGGAGAGCGGTAAGAGGAAAGGAGGAGGGCTGGCAGTGTTTGTGAACGATAGATGGTGTAACTCTGGGCACATCACTATTAAAGAACAGCTCTGCTGCAGGGACATTGAACTGTTAGCTGTTGGTATGAGGCCATATTACCTGCCGCGGGAATTCTCGCATGTTATCGCGATAGCTGCGTATATCCCCCCCTCCGCTAACGCTGATGCAGCCTGTGATGTTCTCCACTCTGTCACAAGCAGGCTGCAGACAGAGCACCCACAGGCCCTCCTTCTTATCTCTGGGGACTTTAATCATGCCTCTCCATCCTCCACTCTGCCCACTTTCACCCAGTATGTTACATGTTGCACTAGGGACAGTAAGATACTGGATTTATGTTATGCCAACACCAAGGAGGCATACACCTCATCACCCCTCCCCCCCCGGGAAGATCTGACCACAACCTGGTTCATCTCCTGCCTGTGTACAAACCTCTCGTGCACAGGCAACCAGCTGTGTCCCGCACAGTGAAGAGATGGTCCGACGAGGCTGAGGAGGCTCTGAAGGACTGTTTCAACACAACTGTGTGGGAGGAATTTTGTGATTCCCATGGAGAGGACATTGACAGTCTCACACAATGCATAACGGACTATATTAACTTTTGTGTGGAAAACACTGTACCCACCAGGACTTTACAGTGTTTTTCCAACAGTAAACCGTGGATTAACCCTGACATAAAGGCTCTCCTGAAGGAGAAAAAGAGGGCCTTTAAGTCTGGAAATAAGGACGAGCTGAAGGCTGTGCAGAGGGAGTTGAGAAGGAAGATCAGAGAGGGGAAGAACACCTACAGGAGGAAGATGGAGGATCAGCTGCAGCAGAGAGATGTCTGTGGAGTCTGGAAAGGCCTGAAAACCATCTCTGGCCACAAGAAACCTGACTCCCAAGCTGAGGGGACCAAAAGTGGGCTGATGATCTGAACTTATTCTTCAATAGATTTGATCAGTCATCTGCCCCTCCCCCAGCCCAGTCCTCCATGCTGCAGCCCCCCCTCTCTGCACCCAGTGTTAACTGCCCAAATTCCTCCCCCTCCCCCTCTACAACACTCAGCTCACAGCCACCCCCCACTTCTCACCTCATCAACCCAACTCCCCCACTCACACCCTCCAGCACACAGCCCCCCTGCTCCAACCTGTCTCTCACAACAACCCAGGTGAGAAACCAGCTCCGGAGGATCAAGGCAAGAAAGGCTGCAGGTCCAGACGGCATCAGCTCCAGACTCCTCAAGTCCTGCGCAGATCAGCTGTGCGGGATTGTTGAGCACATGTTCAACCTGAGCCTGAAGCTGAGGAGAGTGCCACAGCTGTGGAAAACATCCTGCGTGGTACCTGTGCCCAAGACTCCGCACCCCAAGGATCTCAACAGCTACAGACCGGTGGCACTAACATCCCACCTGATGAAGACCCTGGAGCGGCTGGTCCTTGTTCATCTCCGCCCCCTGGTGGGACCATCACTGGATCCACCTCAGTTTGCCTACCAGCCTGGCATTGGGGTGGATGACGCTGTGATCTTCCTCCAACACCGAGCTCTCTCTCACCTGGAGAAACCTGGGAGCACTGTGAGAATCATGTTTTTTGACTTCTCCAGTGCTTTTAATACCATACAGCCTGTACTTTTGAGAGACAAGCTGGAGCACACCGGGGTGGACCACCACCTCACACACTGGATTTTGGACTATCTCATCAACCGTCCACAGTATGTGAGGACCCGGGACTGTGTGTCCGACACCGTAGTCTGCAGCACGGGGGCCCCGCAGGGAACGGTCCTGGCTCCGTTCCTCTTCACCCTCTATACTGCAGACTTCTCATACAACACACCCACCTGTCACCTGCAGAAGTTCTCTGATGACTCTGCGTCGGCCTCATCACAGAGGGGGACGACAGAGAGTACAGAGAACTGACGCAGGACTTTGTGGACTGGTGCCAGCGGAACTGCCTCCAGATCAACGCAGGGAAAACCAAAGAACTGGTGGTGGATTTCCACAGACGAGCACTCTGCCCCCCGACACCGGTGAACATCAAGGGAACAGATATTGAGATGGTGACATCTTATAAATACCTGGGTGTTCACCTGAACAATAAACTGGACTGGAGCCACAACACAACTGCACTTTATAAGAAAGGCCAGAGCAGACTCTATCTGCTCAGGAGACTGAGGTCTTTTGGAGTGCAGGGGGCACTCCTGAAGACCTTTTATGACACCGTGGTGGCATCAGCCATCTTTTATGGAGTGGTCTGCTGGGGGAGCAGCATCTCGACGGCTGACAGGAAGAGACTTGATAAACTGATCAGGAAGGCCAGCTCTGTCCTGGGATGCCCCCTCGACTCAGTGGAGGTGGTAGGTGAGAGGAGGATGATGGCTAAGCTGTCATCCATGATTGTGAACGACTCCCACCCCCTGCAGGACACTTTAACTACACTGGAGAGCTCCTTCAGCGACAGACTGCTTCACCCAAAGTGTGTGAAGGAACGCTATCGCAGGTCCTTCCTTCCTGCAGCCGTCAGACTCTATAACAAGCAGGGCTCCCAGTAGACCACACACTCTCCAGGACTGCACTGACTGCACTAGAATGCACATTCTCAGCACCTTAACTACCCCCCCCACCCCCACCCCCCACCCACCCACGTACACACACACACACACACACACACACACACACACTGCACTACTGCACACACATAAAGACGGGAGGGAAGGGGAGATCCCATAAGGCAGGATCAAGTGTGACAGTTCCTGAGACCCAGTCTGGGAGTCAGGTTCTGCCACTTGGTCTCATGGGTTCACACTAACCCTGAACCTCCGGAGTGTGTTGTTCCCCAGGTTTTGGGTTTTTTTTCTTCTGTGGTTTAAATTGTTCACAGAGTATTTTTCTCATTCCTTGTTTACAGTGTTTATATTGCTCATTCCTTGTTTATAGTGTTTATATTGCTCTTTGGTAGTGTTATCTGTATATACTGTTTATTGTGTAAATTGTGCTTCGTATCTTGCTATCCACTTTGCTGCTGTGATGCGTGAAATTTCCCCACCGTGGGACTAATAAAGGAATATCTTATCTTATCTTATCTTATCTTAAAACTGCACAAATAAATAACACTTAACAACTTTAAAATTTAAATAAAATAACGATGAATATAATTGATATAACAATTTATAATGAATATAGTAAATTCATCATTTCGTGAACAAGCTACTGCAATAAGAGGCCTACTGTACTGTTCTCGCTACGTGTTTTACTTTCTGAGTGTTAATGTAAATAAACAGCCAGCCAAACTCCTCTTCAAGAGCCAGGAAGTGAGCGTGCTTGCTCCTTTAATGACTTCACACATCAGGTAAGTCAGGATGACAGCATTGAATTGGAGTGAAACTAAAAACAAGAAAGAAAAAATACAAAAGTAACTCAAAGGACTGCTATGTAAACAACAGACAAGTAATATAAATAATAAATAATATAATTAACAGTTTACAATGCAAACTCAGAAAAATGTCCACAAACTAATCAACATGACACGACATCAACCTGTAAAGAACATAATACTTACAGCCATTGCTTTCTGAAGGATAACACAAAGTTCAACCACCCATGAGATGAGGTACATGTCATGCCTCCTCACTGTTTACATCGTTACTTCCTGCTTCCTGTTTCCTGTAGCTATTTGTATTTCAAAATAAAGGCTCTTCACATCTGTGCAAACATTTTAACAGTAAACTTACAGTTTTTTTTTAAATTGCTAAAACACATTTCACAAAACTTTCCTCCATTTTCCCAAAACTCTAAACACAACACACTTTTCTAAAGCTACATACACAAAACCACACCTTCTCTTTTCAAAACTCAAACTTTCACACCAAAACAGCTGCTCAAAGCCTGCAAAAATTTAAACACTATGCGCATCATTACACTCTACATCAAAACAACTGAAAACACAGTGTTCAGTGTGTGAGAATGTTCTTTTTACGTTTTTTCACAACTGCCAAAGCACATATTTAGAAACCTTACAATATCTGTTCTCAAAATATATCACTGTAGAGTATTGGGCATTCACAGATTTGTGTGTTTCATAGGAACAGTATGTAAATCTACAGAAAATACAGTATGTACACTACTGTACTGTATCACAACTCAATGCAAACACTACAGAGGATCCATTACACAGAACAATACTTATTGAAACACAATGTTCAGGGTATGATGTTTTTTTTTGTTTTTTTTATTATTTTTATTATTTATGGAACTATACCACACACACACACACACACCACAATCATTGGGCGGCATCACCAGTAGCGGTTTTAGGCATGGGCGAAGTGGGCATTTTTTCATGTCACGTGGGGGGCGACACGAGCGCCAAAAAAAAAAACAAAAAAAACATCAGCGCTGCAAAGCAGTTTTCTATTACCGTATTCATCTGAATATAGGACGATATTTTTTCCATTGAAAATGCCCTGAAAAAACGCCCTTGTCTAATATTGGGGGTCTAACCAAATACTCATGTATTGTACTTGCATATGTAAACCAGTAGGTAGGCTCACCTGATGCCGTGATTACCGGCAAATGGCGACATTGCTCAGTCAATAATCAACCATGTTGTCTGTGTCATTGTCCGCTGTGCTGCTGCAGCCGCGTATGAACAAAAGTTGATTTATAATGAAAGGCATAGATGGCAGTAGTTGCGCACCGCTCACCTGTCAGATCCGGCAGACCTGACCAGGTGAGCACGGCACCGGTCGGCATTAGCCCTGATGATGGCAGCCGGTGGCTTTTTTATGCAAACAAGTTTTTGTCCATATAAATAATATTTTTCCAAAAAAGGTATTTGTGCAGCCATCGAGTCCAACCGGAATATCCTCTGTGAAAATGTGAAAGTGTTTTCAGGTGTTCAGAACAACAGTCAATACACTAGCACAGTATTGTACAGTAGTACTGTAGGCCACTGAGCAACACAGTATGTGCACCCACTGTACTGTGAACTGTGTACATGTACACTGTGTACATTTGGAACCTTCAGCAAACTGTGCACTCTGAACTGGCTTATATAGGTGTGGTCACATCATTTGCAACAAGTGTCTTCAATTTTGAGTTGTTATGTTTAATGAATGAAGCCAGGTGTGTTCATTGTGTTCAAATTTTGCTGACTGTGGCAAGCATTTTGCATCACATGAGCTTTAATTTGAGAATGTGAGCAGAGTTTTTTGCAACTTGTGTTTCAGCAAGACAAAATGTGTTTAGATTTATGAGAAAAAGAGGATTGCATTTTGTGAATTGTGTCTTCATGTGAAATGTGTTTATGGTTTTGGCAAATGGAGGCTAGTTGTATAAAATGTGTTTAGAAAACTGGTCATTTGGTTTAGAGAATTGGGTTTTGTGTTTTAGCATTTTAAAAAAAACTGTAATTATCATTCAACATATAAAGCATAAAGCAAGACAGAACACTCCCCGTCTGGCATTTACTGATGCCACTTAAGATGTAACTGTCCGAACTTGACCTTTGACCTTCCTTTGCCAGGAGTAAGACCACTTCAGAAATAGGCCTTAAGAAAGTCTTTACTTTGCCTTGTGATGTTGTTCTGACCTCAACCTTACGTAGAACTGACCAGACCCATTGGCCACTCATTGCGGGGTGACTGGCTCTGTTTAAGCAGATCTTGCAGTTTTACAGGTAAAGAAAAAATACACATTCAAGTGAGTGAAGGAAGTCTACAGTGAGCCGTGTGTTTGATTGGAGGACTTTTCAGTGTTATCTGGCTGTCTAGCTATGCAAAAGTGAACGCACTACAAGGGCAGTACAAGGTGTATTAATCTCTTTACACTCATTATAAGCCATATTCACCTGACATATATATTTCAAGATATAAACAAAAAAAGCCTTAATTGTCTGAAATTAGTCAAAATATAGCTGTCAAAGCACCAAAATGCAAAATGTTCTCAGAGGACTTGAGGAGTCTGGAGCTGATGCCGTCTGGACCTGCAGCCTTTCTTGCTTTGATCCTCCGCAGCTGGTTTCTCACCTGGGTTGTTGTGAGAGACAGGCTGGAGCAGGGGGGCTGTGTGCTGGAGGGTGTGTGTGTGTGTGGGGGGGGGTTTGGGTTGATGAGGTGAGCAGTGGGGGGTGGCTGTGAGCTGAGTGTTGTAGAGGGGGAGGAGGAGGAATTTGGGCAGTTAACACTGGGTGCAGAGAGGGGGGGCTGCAGCATGGAGGACTGGGCTGGGGGAGGGGCAGATGACTGATCAAATCTATTGAAGAATATGTTCAGATCATTAGCCCACTTTTCATTAAATATTTTAAAAACATTTTAAATAAATATAAATTAGTATTATCATTATTATTAATAATATAATTGTTATAATAATTATTTCATTGGTTTGTCCTGCCTTTTTGAATATTTTGAAAAATCTCTGACTGATAAATATCCAAAACACTGGAAATTATAGCTACATATTTTATTCTTTATTCAGATTGAGTGACTGCTGGTTGACAGAGAGCAGCTGTGCTTCTCTGGCCTCGGCTCTGAAGTCCAACCCCCATCTGACAGAGCTGGACCTGAGTGAGAACCAGCTGCAGGATTCAGGAGTGGAGCTGCTGTCTGCTGGACTGGAGAGTCCAAACTGCAGCCTGAAGACTCTCAGGTCAGTAGAGGGGTGGAGTCAGTCCTCTGAGGTCAGTAGAGCGGTGGAGTCAGTCCTCTGAGGTCAGTAGAGGGGTGGAGTCAGTCCCAGAGGGGTGGAGTCAGTCCTAGAGGGGTGGAGTCAGTCCCAGAGGGGTGGAATCAGTTCTAGAGGGGTGGAGTCAGTCCTAGAGGGGTGGAGTCAGTCCTAGAGGGGTGGAGTCAGTCCAGGCGGAGCAGCTTGGTTGCTTGGTTCTTGTGCTGGACACAGTCAGTGCAGGCAGCATTTCCTGGGAAATGTCCAAAGTGCTCAGTGGCCTCAGGACTGGACAGAAAGACAGAGAGAGATCAGCCAATCAGAGCAGCCACAGTGTGTTGGGGTCATGTGACCTGCAGGTGATGATGATGATGATGATGATGAAGAGGATGATGGTTTTGTGTTCATCCCTACAGGCTGGAACATGTAAAAGACTGGATTCCAGCTGACAGCCTGAGAGGATGTGAGTACTGAGACAGTATGAGCACACACACAAACACACACACACACACACACACACACACAACACACACACACACACACACACACACACACACACACACACACACACACACACACACACTTACTTGCTTAAGGTTGTCCGTCGTGTCCGATGATGACAATCCATCCTCTGCTATTTGTGAGTTTTCATGTGACTGTAAAGTCCAATCCGTGAGCCACACTGTCTGCTGCAGACAGAGCAGGTGAGGACACTGACTGGGGGTGAGGGGCTGATCCTGGCTTCATGTCTCTTCAAGCGTCTCCTGGTACGTCGATCACCTCGGTCCTCCTCGAGCTTCTGCAGCCCTTGTTGACAGAGCTGTCTCCAGTGGGAGCGCTGGGTGGCAGCGTCCTCCACTTGGCTTGGGTTTAGGCCACACTTTTTCATTGTCATCTTGAGATGGTCTTTATACCGCTTCTTCTGGCCTCCTGCCAGCCGACGGCCACCATGTAGCTGCCCATACAGCACCTTACGACGACATGACCAAGCCAGCGAAGTTGGTGCTGGGCCGCTGTAGCCTCCATACTGATGCAGTTGGTCTTGTGGAGGATTTCAGTGTGGGGCATTGGGTCTTTCCAGCTTATCCCCAGGATGCATTGGAGGCATCTGATGTGGAAGCTCTCGAGCATCCTGAGGTGCCGACTGTACAAGGTCCATGCCTCACAGGTGGACAGGAGGGTTGTGATGACAACTGCTAAGTAGAAGTGAAGTTTGAGGTCTTTATTTTGGACACACTCTCTCAATTCAATTCAATTCAATTCAATTCAATAAGCTTTATTGGCATGACTGTAGTACATACAATATTGCCAAAGCATTTTTGGACAGACATGTAACAAAACAGTAGTGATATACATAAAATAAAATAATACAGATAATAATAGGTAATTAAGTATATGTGTGTGTGTGTGTGTGTGTGTGTGTGTGTGTGTGTGTGCGTGTGTGCGTGTGCGTGCGCGCGTGCGCGTGCGCGTGTGTGTGTGTGTGTGTCTAGGTCACTCACTGTCCCTCAGGTTGTGGCATGCAGATACATACTGGGCAGCAAGATCTGCCCTCTCTCCTTCTCCCAGGAGGATTTTTAATTTTGGAGAGCTCGTTTCTCTCTCTGAAATCTGGGATTTTGCAGCTAAATTTGTTAAAATAAGTGTCTCTTATTTCTTTAAATTTTTCACATTTTAGGAGGAAGTGCATCTCTGTCTCCACCTCACCTGTCGAGCAGTGACCGCATATTCTCTTCTCTTTTGGTTGCCATGATTTTTTGTGTCGTCCTTTTTCGATTGCCAGTTGGTGGTCACTGAGCCTGAACTTGGTGAGGATCTGTCTCTGCTTTCTGTCTCTGACAGTGGAGAGATATTCTGCCAGCTCATATTTTCTTTTTAGGGCCAGATAACATTCTGATCTGCTTTGGTTCTTAGTTTCTTCTTTCCAATGTTCTAAATAGGTTTCTTTACATTGTTTTATAATTTGTTTGACTCTGATTGGTGTTTGGGAAGCAGAGCTGGTGTGAGGCTGGTCAGGGTGTGTCTGAGGGGGGGCGTTGAGTCTCAGCACCAGCTGACATAGGGGGCTCTTTTCTGGGCTCAGCTCTTGGGTTTGAAGGGCTTGGGAGTGCAGGGTGTCAGGGGGGCTGGATCTGAGGTGGTTAAAGAATTGAAGTGCTCTCTGTTGGATGTTAATTATGAGGGGGTATCTGCCTAATTCTGCTCGACATGTATTTGTTGGTGTTTTTCTGTCTATGTGTAAGATGTGTCTACAGAATTCGGCGTGTAATGATTCAGTTGGGTGTTTGTCCCAGTGAGTATAGCTGTGATGACTGAGTGGACCCCAAACTTCACTACCATACAGCGCAATGGGCTGGATGACACTGTCAAATATTTTAAGCCAGATTTTTACAGGAATTTGGAAATTATAAAATTTTCTTTTAATTGCATTTAGAGCTTTTTCTTTTAGTGCATTCACTGCCATGTTGAAACTTCCTGATGCTGTTATGGTTAGACCAAGGTAGGTATAACTCATGCTATGTTCAATGATCTGGTTATTTATGGTGAATTTGTGTTTATTTTCTTGGCATCTGGGGCGTTTTTGAAAAATCATAATGTTAGTTTTCTTCATATTTACTGCCAGGGCCCAGTTCTGACAGTATTTTTCTACTATCTCCAGCTGATGCTGTAGTCCTTGTTCAGTAGGAGACAGTATGACAAGGTCATCGGCATAAAACAGACATTTCACCTCTTGATCTAGGAGGGAGAGGCCAGGAGCAGCACATTGGTTCAACTGAAGAGCAAGTTCATTTATATAAATATTGAACAGAGTTGGACTCAAATTGCAGCCCTGACTGACGCCTCTTCTCTGGGTGAAGAAATTGGTTCGTTTGTCTCCGATTTTGACAGCACATTTATTTTCTAAATACATTGATTTGACTAGATCATATATTTTGCCCCCTATACCACAATGTAGGAGTCTGTAGTAGAGCCCCTCATGCCAGATGGAGTCAAAAGCTTTCTTAAAATCAATAAAGCAAGTGAATATCTTACCATTTTTTGTTTGGTGTACATGTTTGTTGATTAAAGTGTGAAGGGTATATACATGGTCAGTGGTGCGGTGTTTTGGGAGGAAGCCAATTTGGTTTTTACTCAAAACAGAGTGTTGCTCTAAGAAGTCTAGTATTCTTTTGTTGAGAATACTACAGAATAATTTACCGAGGCAGCTGCTGACACAGATGCCACGGTAGTTGTTAGGGTCTGATTTGTCCCCACTCTTATGAATTGGGGAAATCAGCCCTTTGCACCAGATGTCAGGAAAATGTCCTGACTGTAGTACAATGTTGAACAATTTCAACACTGCACCTTGCATGTGTGGGGTGCTGCATTTAAGCATTTCGTTTTTAATGCTGTCTGGACCACAAGCTTTCCTTAGCCGGAGAGTATTTGTTTGTGTGATCAGTTCTTCCCAGGTAATTGGGAAATCAAGGGGGTTTTGGTTGTCTTTAATTGTTTCTTCTAATGTTTGGAGTTTTTCTTTCATGGTGCATTGATCTGAGTTAATTTGACTTATTGGTATGTCTTTGTACAGATTTTCAAAATGTGCTCTCCAGATGTCACCATTTTGGATAAGTAGTGCTTGTGGTTGCTTTGTGTTGAAATTGTTCCACATATCCCAGAATTGATTCTGATTTATGGCATTCTCAATATCTTCAAGTTTCATGTGGGTGTAATTTTGTTTTTTGTTCCTAATTGTACGTTTGTATTTGCTTAGAATTTCGTTATACCTAATGCGCAGGGCAGGGTTGTTTGGTTGCCGATGTTTTTCATTTGCCATCTTTCTCAGGTTCTTTCTGATCATCTTGCATTCTTGATCAAACCATTTTTCTGTGTTTTGCCTTTTAACAGGCTTCCTTTTTTGTTTAAGGCCAGCTTTAATAGCTGCCTTTTGGAATAGGATATTAATATCATCTACGGCCTTGTTTATACCATTTCTGGTAGGGATATATTGATTATTGTTGTATATTGTTATGTCATTCATTAGATCAGGTGAGTTTAAGGCCATATAGAATTTGTCTCCACTGTCTGGGCCCCATCTAAAAGTAGGATTTAATTTGTACAGTTCATTGGGTTCCCTTTTAGTGTCACTTATGTGACCTGAAAGTTTAAGGAACACGTTTATTTGGTTGTGGTCTGAGAGGGGGGATTGCTGTCTGACAGTGAATGCACTGATAGTGGTGGGGTCCATGTCAGTGATTGCATAGTCCACGACACTAGACCCAAGGGCTGAGGAGAATGTGAATCTCCCTAAAGAGTCCCCTCTGAACCTACCATTAACTATGTATAGGCCTAAGGCCCGACAGAGATGCACTACCTCCCTGCCACTTTGATTTATTTGAGAGTCAAGGTTGCTCCGACGTGTGACAGTTGGTGTGGTGAATGGGGCAGGTTGACCAAACACATGGCTGTTGCCTTGTGGGTTGATGATATCAGGTTCAATTCCTGTTCGTCCATTCAGGTCTCCAGTCAAGAGTGTGTTTCCTTGGCTCTGGAAATAAGCAATTTCTGAATGGAGAGTTTCAAAAATGTCTTCCTCAAAATAAGGAGAGTCTGCTGGGGGTATATAAATAGCACAGAGATAAAGATCCCTATCAGTGATGCCCAGGGTTTGGTCTAATCTTAGCCAAATGTGAGATTTACCTTGTTTTACTGGTGAGATCTGATGGCAAAGATTTCCTTTATACCACACCAGGATCCCTCCCGATGTTCTTCCCTTGCGTATGTTTTTTAATTTTGTCGAGGGCACCATGACTTCATTATATCCTGGAGGGCAGTGAGTGAGTTGATTATTGTGACACCATGTTTCTGTTAACACTATTATATCGACATCTTTGACAGATTTCATGAATTCTGGGTTTTCACTCTTCAGCTCAAAGGTTGAGGAGTGGAGTCCCTGAATATTCCAGCAGCTTATATGAAATGAACGCATTAAAACAGTCAAAATGGACCTGTGTAGTGAGACGAATATGAAAACACCTACAACTATCTATACGTTTATGGTACTGAATAATAATTTGGTGTGAATTTTACAGGAGGTATGAACTATTTTCACTAATAATATTTTCACTAAATTCAACTGTATTGATTACTACTATTGCTATTATTATTATCCTAATGGTACAGTACATTTCCATGCTGTTCTATTGCTTAAGCGTGTTCCGGGTGTGTATGTCTTAGCTGAGCAGAAGCCGTGTGCACAGGGTGTGTAGCATCTCTCTGATGTATCCCAACTCAGAGGTAGTGGAGCAGGGGACTGTGACTGTGGGCTGAGCTGCAACTGCTGCGTAGCTCCTCTGCTGAGGGTGTAGACGAGGTTGGTGGCCAGGGGCTGGGTAGGGGGAAGGTGGCCTCCTCTGGCTGCGCTGCACAGTGCTGAGGTGGTGGGCATGTGGGGAGTGGGAGGGCGGGGCTGAGCTGTTGTGTCTCTTCACAGCAGGAGGGATGATCCTGGGGTGATGATGGGGTGGGGGGGGGGGGTCTGGGGTAGTCTCTAGAGCTCCTAGTGGAGGAGGGGGTGGAAGGGCTGCGTCCCAGGGCTGTGTCTTTGAGGGATTTTGCGAATGTCTTCACCCCCTCTCTGTGTAAGTGGAGTCCGTCATAGAGATCCCAGGTGCCAATAGTTGGGTGGAGGGCCAGGTGGACATTTGGTAAGGTGGCACATCCTCTTCTGATCTCCATATTAATGTCATGGATGACATGAGGAGGGGTGTCTGTCCTGGGTAATAAGGTGGAGACCACAATGCGGGTGTCAGGGAACTCCCTACTGGCCTGTTCCGCCATCTTCCTCACTGCCTCAGCGGTGTCCTTACGGAGTCTGTGCAGGTCATTTGTTCTCTCTCTCTCTCTCTCTCTCTCTCTCTCTCACTCTCTCTCTCTCTCTCTCTCTCTCTCTCACACACACACACACACACACTCACACACACACAGACACACACACACACACACACACACACAGAAAGGGAATTTAGAAAATATATATTTCGTAAAATTATGTATATAATAAAATTACACACACACAAAGTACAAATCCAAACAAGGCTTTACAGAGAATGTGAGCGAGCTGAAACTATATGTGTGTGTGTGTGTGTGTGTGTGTGTGTGTGTGTGTGTGTGTGTGTGTGTGTGTAAAATCAGCTGACAGGACAGAGAAAGCTGGGCGCCCTGGGAGCTCACGTGCTGCAGAGCTCCAGCTTGTCCAGGCTGAGTCGTGGGTTTGAATCCCACCTCAGGCCCTTTGCTGCAGGGCGGCCCCTCTCTCTCCCTGGCCTTTCTTGTCTCTCTCTGCTGAGTCCAATCAAAGCTACAAGGACAAAAAAGATTTTAGAAAAGGAGAAGACAGGATGAACAGATGTGGAAAGAAAGAAAGAAGCAGACAGGAACTCAAAGAAAACAACAGAAAATAAGAAGAAACAAAGAATTAAGAAAGAAAATCAATTGTAGTTTACTTTTGGTGTGTGTGTGTGTGTGTGTGTGTGTGTGTGTGTGTGTGTGTGTGTGTGTGTGTGTGTGTGTGTGTGTGAGGTGGGGTGTATGATGAGGGTAGGGGGCAGGCAAGGACAGAGAGGAGTAGAGAAAAAGAGGGAGATATAAGAGAGAAAAAACCTGAAGGAGAAAAAGGAGAAAAAAAGGTCTCATTTGTTTAATTGTTGATATGTTTTTGTTTTTCTCTGGTATTTTGGTGGATATGAAATCTGCCTTACAAACTCAACAAAAAATAAGCATTAAAAACAATAAACCAAACAAATCCTCTTTAAAAATGAATTCAAACCAAACTCAAATTGAAAACACAAAGTGTAAAATGACATTAGTTTTTATTTTTTATGAAAAATGCCAAACTATATTAACCTTCTAAGAGCCAAGAGAGTGTGAGTGAATGATGCTTTCTGAGGTGTGCTGTGTGTCTTCTCCCCATCAGATGCCTGTGATCTCACACTGGATCCAAACACAGTGAACAGAAAGCTCCGTCTGTCTGAGGACAACAGGAAGGTGACGAGGGAGAGAGATCAGCAGCAGTCGTATCCTGATCACCCAGACAGATTTGACCAGAAGCCTCAGGTTCTGTGTAGAGAAGGTCTGACTGGCCGATGTTACTGGGAGGTCCAGTGGAGTGGACTGGTTTATATAGCAGTGACTTACAGAGGAATCACAAGAAGTGGTGCTGACTCTCTGCTTGGATACAATAAACAGTCCTGGAGTCTGAGGTGCCGTGATGATGATTATGATGATGATGATGATGATGATTATGATGATGATGATTATAACAGCTACTCTGTCAGACACAACAGTGAGGACACCAGCATCTCTGTCCGTCCCAGTGGATCTGACAGAGTAGCAGTGTATCTGGACTGCTCTGCTGGGACTCTGTCCTTCTACAGAGTCTCTTCTGACAGACTGAGACTCCTGCACACCTTCAGCTCCACCTTCACTGAGCCGCTCCACCCTGGGTTTACTTTGTGGTCAGATGATCCTTATAGTGAGGTTGAGCTGCCAGTTTGTCAGAAACAAACTCTGACCTGAAAGAGTTTAGAACATGTTTGACTGATTTGTGGTTTATAGTTGATTTTTTTTTTTTTTTTTTTTTTCTTATTGTATCAGGCATCTTGGTGGATAATTGTTAATTGATTGATTGGACAGGCTTGTAAAAATAATGAGTCATGATAATGTTTGTATATTCAAATCTTAATGTTGTGCAAAAGTGTCATTTAAACCTCCTCCTCTACTTCTGTCGAGAGCTCTTTCACTAAAATGCCGTCTCCTCAAAACCAAAACCCCACACCAACTTTACCAACACACACACACACACACACACACACACACACACACACACAGCACAGCACATAGCCACTGTAGTGTCCCTTAAAGGGGCCCCGGCTCCTGTAGAACACCTTGATTCCAGCTGCAGCATGGCTCCTAAACGGAAATGTAGGAGTGGCGCTCAAGGGCCAAAAAAGAGAAGATTGGAAAAGGAAAAGATTACGAGGGATAAAGGTTTGTTATTGTGAATCTGAAATTAGAAGTATAACTTAACCAGATACCCACCTTGACTGTATGGCTAGCTTTGGTTATTAGCTAAGCTAACTTAATTAGCCTACTAATGTGTTAAATATGTGTTTTGATTTTGAATGAGGGAAGCTGTCTAGGAAGTAATGAATGTTATGTGTTTATGATTTTAGCAGAAATAGCTGAAATCATCTAAACAAGCTTGTTGATTTCTTCCTCTTTGCTTGCTACCTAACGTTAGCTAACATGAGTAGGATGCATCATCATTTATGATTCATAAAGGCGACAGTGGGTTTGTTAACAAGCACCCAGTGTTTTCTTGCAACATGAAATATTGGTGATTTGGTTTATTATCTTAATAAACAATCTATCAAATGTCCAAATTGCCCCAAATTGTTTCAGACTAATGATTAGCTTTGTAAATGTAAGTCTTTGTAGATCATATTTTGACATTTTAATTGGAAAATTTGCAAGTTTAATGTCTCATTGGCTCATTTCTTGAAACAGAAATGACATTCTCAAAATAACATGGACAAAACTCCAAACCACTTGGCAATTGTTCAAAACAAACTTGAACTTCTCACTCATTTCATGAAATTGCAGATGTCTTAGTACATGTTTCAATGTCTCAGAACATCTCTGCAAATGATTTAGCACAGTTAGCCTACAGTTAGCACAATTTTCCAAGTGAATAGATGTTGTTGATCTAAACTGACTGTTGGGTTCTCAGTCTAATGGTTGTTCTCTCCAAAACATGTCAGCATCATTTCATTGTATAAGTCATCACATGCACAATAGTCTGTTCAGTTGTCAGAATGAGTCAAGAACATAATACCATGAATAATACCATATATGAATCTCTTGGAACATTTTACAGTTTTTTTTTTTCAATCATTTTTTTTCCCAGTATAATGAAGAAGCAGAATTTTTTTTTTTTTTTTTTTTTGCAAATGTGTTCATACCTTTTTCACTTCTCACATGTGTCATTTCCATGGCCCTGACTCCATTGACTTCACTGTGGGAGTCAAAAGCAAAACATCTGCTCACAGCTGATAGAAATGACCTGCATCACTGAGAAATCACTAGTGCACCTGCATCACTGCCCTTTCCACCAATCACCATTCACCAATCAATCAGTATGCACCTACAGAAAAGGGGCCTATAAATTGTATTCTGTATTTTTTTCAACTCCTTTGAGTTTTTCTGTGTAATACTGTATGTGAATTCAGTATTTCAGTTTTTGCCATCAATACAGTAAAATTTCACTTCAAAGTCTTTCTGAGTTTGGATGCAGTTCTTTACTGTAAGTTCACATTTGAATGTGCAGCTCACAGGAGAACCTTGTTCAAACTGATAGCTGTATTTTGTATTCTGCTGTCAGCTGTGTTACAGTACAGTAGAGCTGACTGAGGGAATCTACTCATTTGGGCAGAAGTTGAGTTGTTTGAGGGAAATATTGGCTTTTGCTACTTGCTTTACAATATGTGATGATGTCAAAAAAACAATATTACTGCAATACACACAAGAAAAAATAAGGTTGAAGCTGCTCAGACTGAAAAGGGTGTGTTGTATTTTGGTGTTGAGGATGAAGTGAGTGAGTGGATTAGTTGTATTGGGCGGTGACAAAATGTGCTTTTGCTGCATGTTTGAAATGTTTTGTCATGGTAAGAGCCTTTTGACAAACAAAATGTGTTATTTTGGGAACCCTCTCATTAGGCCGATGGATTAGCTGTTTTGATACCAGGGTTTCTGAGTTGACAGAGGAGGTAAAGCGACTGAATAATACTGTAATGGTTACAGTTTCCTTGGCAGTATGAGTGCAACGTGTGATGTCAAACCTTGGAGGCTACTCTTACTGTAAAATCTTTTTTTTTTTTTTCAGTTTTATACACAATTGTATTCTGTTAGCTAGACAAAAAAAAAATGAGTACAGTAACTATTGTCAGTGAAGGACTGGGCTAAGACTGAGAGGTGGACATGAGGGATATTTCAATGGTCCTCTGCCATAGTGACAAAACATCTAAACATTTTGACTTGCAGTGCTTACACAATGCCAAAGGGACGATGCATTTTGGAGGCACTGACTATTGATATGAGCAAGAAACTTCATTTTGACATGAGTGAACTGTTTTGGGAGAGAGATGAGCTTTTGCAGGTGAACCATGGTGTTGTGCTGAACCATCCAGGTTATTTTGGCAAAAGCAACAAGCGTGTTGAAAACGTCGGGTCTGTTTCAAGAAATGAGCCAAAGCAATTGAGAAGGATCTTTCTCATTTTGGTGGCACTGACTATTTATATGAGAAAGGAATTTATTTCTGAAGCATGAGTGAACAGTTTTGGGAGAGAGATGAGCTTTTGCAGGTGAGCTATGGTGTTGTGCTGAACTGTAAGACTGTTTTGCCAAATGATTTTAGAGTTTTGAGAATGTAATTTCTGTTTCAAGAAATGAGCTAAACCAATGGAGAAAAACTGTAATATATAAGCCTGTCAGAGACATGTAATGTACCTTAAGTGCCTTATATTTAAGAATAAAAAATCATTGAAATGATAATCTTTTCAGGGGCATTACTGAAGTTCTTTAGCACATCTACTGCTGCAGCCGAACAAACATCATCTTCAGCTTCTTGCTTTGGACTATAGTTTATTTGCATTTATTTTGCACTTTTAACTTTATTTTGAAAATTTTGCACTCAATTTGACTGTTCATTGTTCATTTATGTTTTTTTTTTTAATCAGGTATGTTGCTTTTATTGTTTCAATATGTTCACTTTATTTAGCATTCTGAATATTTTTGGTTGGGTTTTGTAACTTCTCAAATTTTCATATATTTTAATATACATTGTTTAAAATAAAGTAAGAAATTGTTGTTAATTAATTTGTCCATTTCTCGTGTGTGTGTGTGTGTGTGTATTCATGCAGTCATGAGCAGTGTGTGAGTGATTTGATGGTTGTGCTGGATGTGTTTTGGGGCCACAAAAATCTTGTTTAGGGCCACCAAAGTTGTCGGGCCGGCTCTGCTACTAAAGGTCACATGGTTAAACAAAAACCCAGAACAAATGAAATATGCAGATCTGTAATCTATATGGCCATTACAGAATAGCATACATTACCAACTATGATCACTGAAGCACCCAGTAAGGCAAATTTTAAGAGACTGCTAAAAAAAAAAAAAAACACACATGATGAATAACCCTAATGTGAATGAATTGAACTGAACAACCACGACTGATAAGTTGAGGTGTTGTGATGCTTGTTTTTATGACTTTTATTTGTCTTGGAAAGGTTTTTATCAGGATTGCTAACTGTTTTTTATTGAGATCTGTAATATGTGATAATTATTGTTGTTAGTGGACCCCAGGAAGAGTAGCTGCTACTTTGGTGGCAGCTAATGAGGATCCAAATAAACAAGCAAAGCAAGAAAGATATATAAATATATTTAAATAATGATTTCTAATTAGTTTTCACACATACACATACATATCTGTATGTATCCTAAACTTTTTCATACGACTATATATATATATATATATATATATATATATATATATATGTATATATATATAGTCGTATGAAAAAGTTATATATATATATATATATATATATATATATATATATATATATATGTATATATATATAGTCGTATGAAAAAGTTTAGGCAGCCCTCTGAGATTTCATGATAATTTGCTCTACCTTTGTAAGAGAAAATCAGAGCAACAAGATTTGTTTTCCTACAGAGATGTAGACATTTAAGTGTCTTCCAGACCGAAATTCTTAGAGTAACATTACATAGTTTTATTATAATAAAATAAAACTGTAAAAAATGTGATGTGCAAAACCCTAACCCTAACCCTGTGGTCAGATGAGACTAAGATAGAGTTATTTGGTCAGAACAAGAGGAGGTATGCATGGCGAAAAAAACCCCACACTGAATTCCATAAGAAGAACTTATTGCCTACTGTGAAATTTGGAGGAGGGCCCATCATGTTATGGGGCTGCATGGCTAGCACAGGTACTGGAAACCTTGTTAAAGCTGAGGGCCACATGAATTCCTCTCAGTATCAGCAGAATCTTGACAGGAATGTTCAAGAGTCAGTCACAAAGTTGAAGCTATGCCGGGATTGGATTTTTCAGCAGGACAATGATCCTAAACACTGTTCAAAATCCACCAAGGAATTCATCCAGAAGCACAAGTACAATGTTCTGGAAAGGCCATCCCAGTCCCCAGACCTTAACATCATTGAAAATGTATGGATTGATTTGAAGCAGGCTGTCTACGCATGGAAGCCAAGAAACCTGACTGAACTGGAGGCGTTTGTATGGAGGAATGGCCCAAAATACCACCTGCCAGACTTCAGGGACTGTCTGTGGCTATAGGAGGCGTCTACAGGCTGTTACTGCAGCAAAAGGAGGCTCTACTAAATATTAATGGAATTTCTTTGGGGTGCCCAAATTTATGCACATGCCTATTTTTGTTTAAATGCACATAAAAATGTTTCTGTTGGACCAATAAAAATGATTTCACTACTGAGATGTTTCTGTTTCCATAAAGTATAACATGTTAAAATGAAGTTGCTGCTTCAAAAGCTCAGCAAGTGACAAATTGATGCAGTGATTTTTCTAAGGGGTGCCCAAACTTTTTCATACGACTGTATATATATACACTATATTACCAAAAGTATTCGCTCACCTGCCTTTACTCATACTATGAACTGAAGTGCCATCCCATTCCTAACCCATAGAGTTCAATATGATGTCGGTCCACCTTTTGCAGCTATTACAGCTTCAACTCTTCTGGGAAGACTGTCCACAAGGTTGAGGAGAGTGTTTATAGGAATTTTTGACCATTCTTCCAAAAGCGCATTGGTGAGGTCACACACTGATGTTGGTCGAGAAGGCCTGGCTCTCAGTCTCCGCTCTAATTCATCCCAAAGGTGTTCTATCGGGTTCAGGTCAGGACTCTGTGCAGGCCAGTCAAGTTCATCCACACCAGACTCTGTCATCCATGTCTTTATGGACCTTGCTTTGTGCACTGGTGCACAGTCATGTTGGAAGAGGAAGGGGCCCGCTCCAAACTGTTCCCACAAGGTTGGGAGCATGGAATTGTCCAAAATGTTTTGGTATCCTGAAGCATTCAAAGTTCCTTTCACTGGAACTAAGGGGCCAAGCCCAGCTCCTGAAAAACAACCCCACACCATAATTCCTCCTCCACCAAATTTCACAGTCGGCACAATGCAGTCTGAAATGTACCGTTCTCCTGGCAACCTCCAAACCCAGACTCGTCCATCAGATTGCCAGATGGAAAAGCGTGATTCATCACTCCAGAGAACGCGTCTCCACTGCTCTAGAGGCCAGTGGCGGCGTGCTTTACACCATTGCATCCGACGCTTTGCATTGCACTTGGTGATGTGTGGCTTGGCTGCAGCTGCTCGGCCATGGAAACCCATTCCATGAAGCTCTCTGCGTACTGTACTTGGGCTAATCTGAAGGTCACATGGAGTTTGTAGCTCTGTAGCAATTGACTGTGCAGAAAGTCGGCGACCTCTTTGCACTATGCGCTTCAGCATCCGCTGACCCCTCTCCGTCACTTTACGTGGCCTACCACTTCGTGGCTGAGTTGCTGTTGTTCCCAAACGCTTCCATTTTGTTATAATAGAGCTGACAGTTGACTGTGGAATATTTAGGAGCGAGGAAATTTCACGACTGGATTTGTTGCACAGGTGGCATCCTATGACAGTTCCACGCTGGAATTCACTGAGCTCCTGAGAGCGGCCCATTCTTTCACAAATGTCTTGTTTCACAGTCTGCATGCCTGAGTGCTTGATTTTATACACCTGTGGCCAGGCCAAGTGATTAGGACACCTGATTCTGATCATTTGAATGGGTGAGCGAATACTTTTGGTAATATAGTGTATATATCTAGAGAGAGAGAGAGAGAGAGAGAGAGAGAGAGACGTGTATTTTGATGTTTTGGTCACTTTTAGCTTATTTGCTCATTACACTTTCCCCATGTTTCTGAGAGAGGTAAAGTGACACGCCGTGAGCTCAGCATGTTAAATCCTGCTGTGGTGTTTCAGGCCTTACAGGAGGACGAGGTGCAGCCCGAGGAGCCGTGCTCCTGCTCAGACAGGAGGAGGAGGAGGTCACCGACTGAACACCTGATCATCTGGGCTGCTCTGCTTTCACAGAGGAGGCCCAGCAGAGGCGGAGTCTGTTCTGATTCAGTTTAGTAAAAGAAACAAAATCTGTTCATTGAGTTACCTGCATGTGTGCAGTTAGTGTCGAGTCCAGTTCCATGACAGATCAACAGCAAATAGTTAATTAAAGTGGTCGTTAAAGTCTAACACAGCAGGGTCCTGGGTTTGTGAGACACGGGTCAGCTAAAGCTAAAGTCACCGCTAACACCTGTGTTTACCTGCTGTGACAGAGACGTGTGTTTGCAGGGGCTGAAACACCAGGGAAGGCTCTCACTCCCATCAGCTCTGCTAAACCAGACCAGACAAATCCTCAATCCTGCTGTGACACCAACCCCCCCTCCCCTGCAGGCCTGCAGCTAGTGATGGGAAAATGAAGCTTCCTGAAGCAATGAGGCTTTCCAGCCCATTGCTTTGCCCGAAGGTTCGCTACTCGAAGCTTCATTCAGTGCTCACTAGCCCCATCTGCTGCTAGAGTTAAACTATGACAGCCAAGTCATTTAAATAGATTTCAAATGTTATCACAATGACGAGTGCGATGAAGCAGTGACAGAAAATGAATGGATGGATGTTATCACAATATAGAATAGTGTTTAATCCCTGTACAATAATAATAAAGTCTATAGTGTTTTATATAACCCTGCTCTCCCTTTTTATTCCTAAACATTTTCTATACCTTCTTTCCCATTTTGTTTTGTGCTTTTCATGGCCATCAATGTTTGTTATCTATTGAACACATTAGGTGTTGTGTGTTGGAAGTGCAGTGCTTAGGTGACACAGTATGTTCGGAGGGGGCAGGGAGGGGAGAGGGTAATCATTATATATTGTATTATAATACAAACTGTGCTACGAATGACTCAGCACTTTTCCCCACATCTCTGTAGACCAGAGCCACTCAGCGCTCACATGTGCATCTGTCTTTGTGATGAGGCTTTACGTCCTGCAGCCCTGATATAATATCTATTATCATATTCATATAATTATACAATATCCTCTCTATGTACTATATCCTAAAAGTATTATAATATCCCTGTCTGTGTTGTGCAATCGCTCGTGCTTCAGAGTTACAGGCAGGCCGTGAGGGAAACAGGAAGCTGAGATCTGAGATCCAAGTCTAATTGTGCGGTAAGCAGGGGAGACTTTGCCTAAGACTGTTTCCACACAAAGGAGATCCCTTCTCATATGAATCCCATGTTTTCACTTCATTTTTTGTCTTAAAGAGTAGAAGGTCCAATTATTGTTCTGAATTGCTTTCATTTTGAAATTTCACACCAAGTTCCTGTTTTGTTTTGGGTTTGATTTTGGTGGCTGGTCACCTGTGAGGAACGGGCCAGAGGGCTGTACTACGAAGGAGGCTCAATATAGCCAGGCTTTGTGTTCACTATCAGGCTCAACAAAACCTAAAGCTCCAGTCAAAGTTAAGTGGTATCACGACGGCGGTTATCATCAAGGTTTGTTAAGTCCGGCTGTCAGCTTTGTGCTCTGTGCGCATTCACAGAAAAGGGGGCGTTTTGGCCTCATATGATTCTACTTCCGTGAAAAATGGACCGTTCACGGGCTGCATAGTTCACGCAAGAGGAGCAGCTTGTCCTATGAAAGCTATGAGCTATGAAAATTTCAAAAATAAAATTAATGCTAAGAGCAACACTGTGGCCGCAAATAAGGCGAGAGAGGAGAGCTGGCGATTAATTTCAAAGGAAGCACAAAGGTTGGGGATTCTGTCACTGTTATAGCCATTTGAAACAATTGCTGCAATATTCATTCAGTATTATGAATTTTAGTTTAGAAATATGTAACTTCAGTAGCCTTATGGGAGTGTTGCCTAGGAATTGGAGGTAAAGCCTGAGGTTAAGTCAGGTGACTGAAGGTGTGTGTGGGTGAGTCTAGCAGTGTCGGACGGAGCAGGCGGTGGTTACCATGGTTACATGACAATTATGACCACTATTTACGCTGCTTAGAGCCACTTGTCAGTATTTTCAGATATTTGTTCGTTACATTTGAAGTTTAACTTGAATTATGGAGCCATTTCGGTTGATGTTTGTTTGCTCCTTTTTTGTTAAAACTTTCTTTCTAAATCGAAATAAGTGGCGTTTGGAGTGCGTTTGAATCACCACGGGCTGCTCCCGTCCAATCATGCCGTGACAGTCACCGTTATAAGGGGTTTCCTTTAAAAAAAAAAAAAAAAAAAAGTAGCCTACTATAACAAACGTGAAGTCTGTGCACCACTAATAGTATACCTGCATTGTGCATATGTGCCACCAAACACCGGACAAAAATTACTTTTCGTGATTTCACCTGGGTGAGATAGCGCCGCTTTTATAGCCGGACGGGGTTAAACTTAGCTCATAACCTGGTCGGGGCCAGGTTATGAGTTAAGCATAAGTTACCATGGTGATCTAGCCGGGTTAAAAGAGAGCCACCTTCGTGATACAGGAAAGCCTGGCTTTAGACTCAACATACCTCGCTAACCCACTGAACCTGCTTCGTAGTACAGCCCTCGGGTGAACCAGGTTTGAACCAAATCAAAGCAGACCTCTGCAAGGTGAGCGATCCCAGACAGCTCTGGTGTTTGTTGCTGTTTAAATATTCATTTGAATTCAGTCTGAATCAGCAACAGCAGCACACAATATTAGGAATTTAATGACCTGCAATAAAATTAAAAAAACGAAAAGTCACCGCATCCAAGTGTAAAGGACATTTTTAATCCATTTTTATAAACCAACATATTTCATTTAGCAGCATAACCGGATGGTCTTGAGGTATTTCTAAATCCATACACCGAAACTCGTTTCCCCACCCACCCGTTTGTTTCTCCCTCAGACATTCATCCTGACAAAACACTGACAGACACACACACACACACACACACACACACACACACAGGTCTGATTCCAAACAAACACAGCCTGACACACACCCTCTCTCTCACACACACACACACACACACACACTCACACAGAACACGTGTTGAGTCCTGTTGCCACAGTCTTAAGACTGAGCAGAGCTGGCTCCCTCATAGTGGCTTGTAAGGCAGGCACACTTAATGGTGCAGTTTTGGCTGCAGGAAAAGACAGGAGAAAATCAGGTTTCACTTTTGTCTGAGCAACAAGTGCGCAATCACTTAGAAACTGCAGGGAAAAACAACAAAAAAACAAAAGAAAACTGAAACACTGTCAGCAAAGTGTGGAATCAAATGGCTGAGCTCCCAGATCTCCTGAGTGAATCCTCCACATTTTGCTCGGAGGCCTCCTGAAGAAATCAGCTTCTGGTCGGAAAATCCAAAAGCAGCAGCATGGCTCTCTGGTTGTTGAACTGGACAGCAGAGTGTGTGTGTGTGTGTGTGTGTGTGTGTGTGTGTGTGTGCATGTAGCAGCAGTACAGCTGCAGTGTCTTGTACAATACTAAGAAACATGGCTCTCTGTCTGCATGCATGGCTGTTGGTGGTGACTGTATTTATGTAATCTGATTTCCATGTGATTCCAGACTTTTCCAGACATTCTGAAATAATTAAGCTACAATATGCAACTTTTTTCACATCGTAACTGCAGTAGATAATCTTACACTCCACATTACTGCAGTCCTGGAAAGGGCCAGGCCTACAAATTCAAAAGTGTGTCCATCTCTCTTTTGCATTATCGAAATCCTGCCAGACGTCTGAGTGTGCACTACGGAGCAGGGCTGTAACGGTCCATCGACCTGGAGCGATACATCCGTTTAGTGATCAACAATACAATATTATTGATGCTAAGTGAAAATTTCAATCCATATTGTCATCTTAAAAATGCGCCTTTATTTTGAAATCCCATGTTACGTCCATGTCGCCGTTTCTATCCAAGCACACGGCTACTGTGGAGTGAATTTCCACAAGGCGACAGACATGCAGACTCCAGAGCCCTGGGTGGTGATGAGGCTCTTAAAAAACAAAGAATAGGCTGCCACCTGGTGTAGAGCTACAGTCTATTGGTGCATGGGACCATGTTTAAGTGATAATTCAGGCTCGTACCTATATGATGAGCAATTTGTTGCTGCATATCGACACCTTCCTAAAATAATCGCCATTTTTTGTCAAAAATGTTTTTTGCCTAAATCATCTCCTCTTGATGCTGGCCACCTCTGGTAAAATCGCCAGCATCCTCAGCTGAATAGATCATGCCATTCTACCCCTGAATCATGTCAAAACTGTGACTTAGGCAGTTTTATTTTGCCTAAGTCAAAAGAAAATGTGACTTAGGCAGTTTTACATTATTTAGGCAATTTTAGGCTATTTTTACGTGTTTCAAGATGGCGGCGGTATCAAGAAGAAAAAAATGTTCTCTGCCAGTGAAGTTATTTCAATGATCCAGGGCTCATCCTCAGTTGGTAAGTGATGAGGTTTAGTGTAACTTTGGCATATAACATATTACAATTGCCTAAGTCAACAAAGGCATGTTCAGAAATTTGCCTAAGTCATTTATTTCTGTTATGTGACATAATTGACTGACATTGTTTTTAGTATGTCAGTAGTCATCTTTTTTATAACCTTTTTGAGTGACATTATCAATAAATATCATACAGTTAATTTCTGGTGAAGTTTTTTGTGTCTCCTGAAAAACCTGAAAAAATGACTTAGGCGATTATTTTAGGAAGGTGTTGATATGAGTGTTAAAGATGCTTCAAATTTGGCCTGTCAGCTCCTTCTCTGTTTCAGGAGCGAGGACTTCGCCCAGACCTTTCTTCTCCTAAATGAATGAAGTGGATGCAGACCAGCAAACAAGCAGCGACTGACAAACAACAAAGAAGCCTCACCAGTAGGGATAAATTCCGGGAATTTTCAAAGTTGGAAACTTTCCATGGGAATTAATGGGAATATATGGGAATTAACAGGAATTTGCAGCAATAATCTGGAAATTTGCAAAATTGCATGTTAGCCTATTGCAGCAACTTAATGTAGTTGAAGAATCCTGGTTAAATAATAATCACTAAACCGAATTGCCCCTAGGGGATAAATAAAGTTGTCTGACTCTGATTCTGAAGCAACCATATTTAATGCAAATTCAGTTGAGCTTCTTCCCTGCACTATGCGTTCCTCACACCCATGCACAGCCAAGCCACACGACTAGGCCTCCAGTTTAGCCCACGGACGACATCCAGTAAAGACGGTTTTGATGATATCATTGGGGTAAATATATTTGACCGATGGTATTAAAGTTTAACTGCAAAAAAATGAGTCAAAATGTGTTTACACAGCAGCTATTTAAGAGGCTGTCTATCATGGTGCTAACTAGCTCAACTGTGACGCTGGTTCTTCTGCTCGCCAGTTTTCATACAAATACAGTTATTATATAAGAATGTAGGTTATAGTTTGATTTAGCTGCTGACTGAGGCGTGTTCATCTGTTCATTGAGCCTATTTCTATTCATTTACCCACCATCAATCTTGAAGGACTGAGAAAAAAAATCTATTCAAAATAAGTCAAAGTCAAAAATGTCATTAGTTTGCACGCATGTCTGCTTATGACAAAACAAAATTTCCAAAATTCCCCAGCTGGACTTCCCATGGAAAGTTTCCAGAATGTTTCCGGAGATTTACCAGAAATTTTCCGCACCTTTGCAACCCCACTCACCAGTCAGCTGGGAGAGAGCGTCTGTAACGAATCCCAAACAAATGTGCGTTTTGCATCCTTGAAAACACGTTGAGCTCTGAGCTGCTGGTCAGAATGCTGTCATATTCAGACCCACATCATTCATGTTGAGGAGAACAGGCCTGGTGAAGCGTCTCGATCACTGCACCCGATCAGCTGCTTCTTCAACACCTGTGAGTGATGCTACCTGAGCCTCAGTTTGACTGACAGGGAGCTTGACCAACTGAGGGGGAGGTGGGCGGGACTAACAAGCCACTTCCTGTCTCAGAGAGATAAGTTGCATATTGTAGCTTCAATGACCAGCTCCCATCCCTATCCATCACCGAGCTGAAGCTGCAGCGCCCCCTGCTGTTCCCTGCCTTTCACACTCACCTTCTGTGTGCCCAGTTTCTTCTCCCCCCCCCCAGCCAGCGCCCCGCCTTTACTGTCCTTCCAGGGGTAGAAGTTGGAGCGAGGAGAGGAGGAAGAGGAGGAGGAGGAGGAAGAAGAGGTGGAGGAGGGCAGGCGGTGCGCGGAGGGCTTGGAGGGGGGCGAGTGCTCCCCGTTGTCGCCCCCCTTGCGTTTCTTCACCAGCCCCCTGTGCTCAAAGCCCCTCCCGCTGCCCCGCCCGTGCAGTCCTGAGTCGCCCCCGCCCCCTCGGCCGTGGGAGTTGGTGGAGGCAGAGGAGGGGTCGGGGGGGGACGAGTGGCCTGGAGGTGGTGGAGGGGGAGGAGGAGGAAGGTGTGTCCGTCTGTAGGTCCACACCGCCGTGGCAGCCGGCGAATGGGACTCCGAGGGGGAGGGCTGGGGGCGGGGCTTGCTCCCGGGGGAGAGCGTCCCATTGGTCTGTCCGTGTGGGAGGGGTGAGGGGGCTGCCACCTTAGCGGAGGAGGAGGAGGTGGTAGAGGGTGGGCGGCCCCGGTCCTGGAGGATGATGCAGTTCCTGTCGGGGCCCGAGTGCTCCCCCTCCTGGCACGGCGCCTTGCGTTTGCGCAGGGCGGCGGCGGCGGCGGCTTCCTCCCGCAGCTTCAGCATCTGCTTGCTGGGACGTCCCACCGGGTTCTTGGGCCGCCCGGGGCCAACCTGACGGCCCGCCGCCACTTTCGCTGCAGACACCAGATGACCGCCGCTGGCTCCACCCCCGCCGCCGCCGCCGCCGCTCCCCGAGTTCTCCACTTGACCAGCAGCCTGGGGTCTCCCTGGCCCGCGACTGGAGGAGGAGGAGGAGGAGGAGGAAGCTTTGAGGGAGGAGCTGATGTGACTTCCAGTGCGGACCTTAGAATGTGGTGAAGAGGAAGAGGAGGGGGAGGAGCTGATGGTCTTGGCTGCGGGACTCTGAGACTGAAGGTCTGTGGCTTGAGGTATTTTCCTGGATTGAAAGAAAAATAAACAAACAAACAAACAATATCTGGGTCAGAAAAACTGTTTCTGATCAGTAAATCACAGCAACACAGACCTGAATATTAAGCCCTCGCCATTCCGGCCCTTTCTTTAGACCCATTTCAGCGAGGGGGGCAGGGGGTCTTCAGGGGGAAATAGAAGGTCAACAGTAGAGGCCAAACAGAAGAGGTGAACATCATCTGAAAGCTGCGAACCTGAAGATTAATTTGAGATGTAGCTCAGCTCTGTGTGTCGAGTTATTCTGGTCATAAATCTGGAATAAACATTGTGTTTTGGTAAGTCACCTATTTATTTTTTTCTATATGGGTTAGAACATTATGCTGGGAGTATATGAAGCCATTACCATGTTCAATTACGTGTTATAAGTTGCTGCAGCAATTTTTGGGTTGATACCATTTGTTACACAGATTTGGTGCAAAATATAACCATTTTTGACTATTTCAGAATGAATAAAAAATGGTCAAAAATACCACATTAGAGCACCAAGACCTTGAGGAACACCACAGAAAAATCCATGCAACTGGATAGCCAGCACTCTGTTGTGGAAACTGTCAGAGTGTGTATGTGTGTGAGTGTGTGTGTGCACGTTTCATTGTGCGTCTGCTTTCATATGATACCAGTGTCTTCACTCGAGCTTTAAAATGGAGCCTCTGCAGCCTCTGAAACACGGTAAGTTGGCCAGCTAAGGGGTTAAACTTTGATACTCAGAAAAGAGTCGGAGCAAAATGAGACTCTCTGGGCCGACTGCTTTGTTTTTTTGTTTTGTTTTTTTCAGGTTAGAGGAGAACCAGTGTAGCACCGATCCATTCTGCAGCACAACATATGTAATCGATAGCCGTGACATAACCAGCGGCCTGAGGGCTGAGCAAGCTGCTAATCCTCACAGTCTGCTCTTACTCTGGCCAGTCGACAGCCCAGTAATCGTCAGCAGCAGATTTTCATTCTAGGGAAAAATCGCTTTTCATTCTGCAGCCAACTTGACCGACTCTTCCCCAATCCTATTCTGGGAAACGCCGCCATCTGCATCATCTGCTGGTGACTAAGCAGTGAGCTTCGCCGTGGCCTCTCTGCAAGCGCTCCCAGTCCGAGGAGAACATGACGTAGAACCCCGGCCTGGGCGTTGGTGGAGGGAGGGCGGGTTTGACCTCCCACCTCCATCGGCTGATAAATGTTCTACAAACTGTAAGTCATCGGTAGCTGGTGTTCAGTTAAAACAGGATATGTAAACTAATGGTGAAAAGCTGATTTCCATAACAGCCGGACACGTTAGGGAGGTGGCCACACTGATCTGTTGTGTCTGTGTACGTTCATTCCAATTTGTTTTCAATGAGGTGTCATCCAGTCCCTTCGAGCGCCACCTTCACGATCCAACACAAACCAGCGAGATCTCCCGTAACTCCGCCTGTTCTGACAGATCGGTGTAGCCGCATTTCTCCTACTAACCACGCTCACCAAGTCAAATCTGCACAGTCAGCCACTGAGGTATTAGTCCAGAAACACTGGTAAATGCAAAAAAAAAAGAAACACCTTAAAAAGAAGATTAACTGGACACTACTAGAGATAACAAGTACTTAGTCACTATATTACTTGTTATTCACATCCAAAAAGACTGGCCAACTGCTGTATCAATTGCTCCATCGAAACTGAAATGAAAATAAAAATAAAATAAATTTCAGCTGCTAAATGCTGTATGTCAGTATGTCAGTTATTCCCTAAAACTTTCAATGATTTTTCTTAATTTCCTGTTTGTTCAAAGGCCTGAATAATGAGATTTTAAAAAATCCATGACTGTCGGAAGCCAGGGTAAGAGATCAGTTATCAATCAGTCGATCAGAATCGGGCCTGGAAACCTGATCAGTGCGTGTTCCTCACCTGTCAGGGTATCTTTCACGTCTTTACCTCAATCCAGTAAGGGCCCACTTAGTGATGGAGTGGCCTCCACAGTCACCGGACCTGAACCCAATCCAGATGGTTTGGGGTGAGCTGGACCGCAGAGTGAAGGCAAAGGGGCCAACAAGTGCTAAACACCTCTGGGAACTCCTTCAAGACTGTTGGAAAACAATTTCAGGTGACTACCTCTTGAAGCTCATGGAGAGAATGCCAAGAGTGTGCAAAGCAGTAATCAGAGCAAAGGGTGGCTATTTTGAAGAAACTAGAATATAAAACATGTTTTCAGTTATTTCACCTTTTTTTGTTAAGTACATAACTCCACATGTGTTCATTCATAGTTTTGATTCCTTCAGTGAGAATCTACAATGTAAATAGTCATGAAAATAAAGAAAACGCATTGAATGAGAAGGTGTGTCCAAACTTTGGCCTGTACTGTATATATATATATATATATATATATATATATATGTGTGTGTGTGTGTGTGTGTGTGTGTGTGTGTGTGTGTGTGTGTGTTCTCTGTGCAATGCATATTTAATCTACAGGGAAACTATGCTTTCTGTTTATATTTTTTATAAGAGTGTTATATGTTGCCTGATAACAATTACCATATCAGTACAGAAAATATATAGTTTTTGTACATGAATATATACCATTATATATAGGCTTTTTGTATGTGAAATGTATAAAATGTCATGGTACACTGTGCTTCCTATACATATTTTTAAATAAAAAAATAAAATGAAAATTACCATAGCAGTGTAAAAAATATATACTTTTTACATATGAATTTATACCACTTCATTTGAGTTTCTACAGCCAAATACATATGAATCACATATTAAAGTGACATGAGTTCATTTGCCCCTATACTGATGTAAGAGTTAATTTTGGCAAGGAAGTTCATTAATATATATATTCAAGCTGACAAAGTGTTTAAGTTTTGTTTACTGTTGCCATATTTAAATTACTAATTTGATGGTATGGCCTAATTCATTCAGTATCACTCATTGTGAGTATATTTAATTTTGTTGTATGTTCAGATAAACCAGTTTTATTGCTAAATGTTGTCCAGAGTAGTTACAACTTCCAGGTGAAGAGGTAGACAGGAGGAGAGGAGGCGAGAGGGAGGAGAGCAGGAGAGACTGTACCGTCCTGCGGCCTGTTGCTTCACGTTGCTCACTAAAGTTATGAGAAGAGCTCAAGTGTTTGCTTGTTCATTCACACTCAACTTTCCACCCACGACGCTTAGACTAAAAGTGGACCTAAAAGTGGACCAACTGAGTTTAAAACTGGCAAGGCGTGGTTTGCACGGTCTGCACCCAGAACTAATTTCTACTACGATGATGATATAAATGCACTTTGCATAGATCTGTAAGACTGAAAACATGGCTGTTAGGCAAACTATTCATTCAGTCGTCTTTATTAAAAGTGAAACATTGCTGGAGATTACAATGCCGACAGCAGTAAACAAACAACAGTAAAATGTAATCTTTGAGAACATTTTTCTGAAAGATGCATTTGAATGAACTAGTGACACGATAGGAATATCTCTCACATTTTGTTTTGATATTTTCCCACACACGTCATGCCTGGTTACAGACATGAAGAGCACATGCTTATTCTATTCTTCTAATATGGGAACAGTGTCACCAAGAACTAATTATTGTCATTACAAATGTGTAAACATCTAACTGATGTACCTGGACAAGCGCGCTGTCCATCAGCTGAAAAGCAACAGTGGTTCCCTAGCTATGTATCCACATCAAAATAAACATCCAAAGGAACGAGGAAAACGGCGTGAAGAGAAATTTTGCTGATTTTCAACCTTATCTCTACCTGTGTTAGGGATACGGTGTGAAAAACGAAAACCACTGGTAAGACACAAAGAGCTGTGCCCTAGAGATGGCAAACATCGGCAACTGCGGGCGTTTGTCACACTATATCCCTAACTCAGATAGATAAAGTTGAAAATCAGCAAAACTTGAAGTGCAATCAAGAACTATGGATAAATGCAGGCACTGTCTACTGCAGGGCTATTCAACTTCAGTAGCAAGGGGCCAAATATGAAAATCATTCAGGGTACAGGGGCCGGGGGGGGGGGGGGGGGGGGGGGGGGGGGGCATTACATGAAGCTTCACTACACTAAAGCTCCCCTCCAGAGAAATGTAGCAAGCTAAGCTACAATACAATGACAACATGTAGCTTAACTACATCAAAGCTACTAACTGTGACTACAGTTAGCAGGTCGGAGTTGGGCTAAATGTGGGCGGAGCTAAGTGATTGGTGTTTTGACAGGATTTCTGACTGTAATTACAATTTTCATGCAGTAAACTGTGTACTGGAAAAGCAAATTTTTTAATTACAGCCTGAATCAGAGAAAAATATTTTGCGGTTGAATTAATTGATTCATGGATGAACATCTGGCTCAGATGTTTTATAATATTCCACATCAAGACAGTTTGTCATGTCCTAGAAATAATTATGTTTTCTTTTGTTAGGTTTTGTTGTGTCATGTCTTTGAAGTTATGTGTTGTTTTGTTATGTCTTGTCTCGTGACTTCCGGTTTTATTTTGAAATCCCACTCTCCTCTTGTGTCAGGTCACTTGCCCTTCCCCTTGTGTGTTTCCCTCTAGTCTGATTGTCTGCCACGCCCTGATTGTTTCCACCTGTTCCCCATTACCTTGTGTGTGTATATATAGTCCGTGTTTCCCTTTGTCCTGTGCGAGTTTGTCCTGCCTTGTTTTGTTAGGTCCTGCTAAGTCAAGTATTTGTCCATGCTCCATGTCACGCCAAGTCAGGTCTCGTCATGTCAGGTTATGTATTTCCTTTGTTACTTTGTTTTGCCATAGTTATGTTTTTGTTTCTTTGCTACTTTGTTTCGTCATAGTTTTGTTCTCATGTTCCTTTGATACTTTTGTCTTGCCTTTGTTTCCTGTAATTCCTCGTTAAGAGAGATTTTCTGTTGTTACTTTTGCTATTGTAATTTTCCGTTGTTACTTTTGTCATAGAATATTTCTGTTGTAACTTTGTTGTGAATTTAAGTTGTTACTTTTCTTATTAAAAGAATTAAGTTTCACTCGTGAGTCGTGCGTTTGGGTTCTCATTTTTGTTCATTATTGACACAGTTCATCTCAATCCTGTCTCCTCTAAATTAAGTTCTCAAACAACTAAAATCTATTCTTAGTTCCATTTCAAGGCAAATGTATTGTCATGGATTACAAATATTTTTGTGATGCATCACAAAAACATTTGTAATCAGTTTAAGTCAGTTTAAGTTGTAATCAGTTTAAGTGGATGAGTCAAACAACCAGTTTTCACTGAGTTTTAGGCCCCTGTCAAGCGTCAGTGGTGTCTTAGTTTTTAGCGTATTGAAACCCTTCCCTATCCTTAACCAAGAGGGTTTGGGTTTGTCCAGCTTTAAATGCATGCTACATATAAGTGGGACTGATTCCACTGTGTGAAATGGACTTGAAGACCAGGAATTGAAGAATCGATTCACATTTACCCGTCTCACACACGATGCAGGTTGCAGCTAAGGTTGACTACAGACATGTCTCAACTGCTATATTTAAATCCACAAAACTACGGTGTCAGGAATATATCTTTAAATCATTTGAAAGTCGCTGTGCACATTCTGTAGCCCTAAAGAACCCCGTCCACCCCGTGACCTTGACCGCATGACGACCTCAAGTCATTTTGGAGACATTCCCCACTGTTGTTCACCAGCAGAATATCTAACTTGCACAGGTTCTCAGATGGTGCACATTGTCATTAAACCAGAATGTTTAGGAGGCTGTGGATAAAGAATGGAAAAACGTCTTCCTAAATACGAGGTGGACGTGCTTCATCATTTGTGCTTGTTGGTTAAGAGAGTCATTACCCTGTTAGGACAAATTCTACAGTATTGTTTCTGTGGACAGTGTGTGTGATTCATCATGCATTAACCAAACACTTGCATGCATGAATTGTGGGTCCACAGAAACCAGAAATATACTGGAAAGATTTTCCTGGTTGCAATCTAAAATTAAAATAACAACAAAAATAAATGAATAGGTAGATAAATAAGATAAAATAAGATAACAAACATATCCATGCACACCCACATACGATTTGATCAAAGGGCCGCATTAGAGTTAGGATTTCTCCAATACCTCTTCTATTGACACTGACTGGCTGATTTTCAACTTTCAGTAGAAGGCCAATTAGTCTAACTCTGGCATGAATAAACACACACATGCACCATACACAAGCATAATAAAAATTCACACAATGACACACACACACACAATCCAGCCTCCCAGCTTGTAGTTCTATGGCCTTGGCAGACTGTGGGAGGTACACCAAGGCGAGGTGTGGTTGTGTGTGTGTGTGTGTTAACTGAAAAAGCCTTCACAGCAGCACACACACTTTGCCTGGCTGTGACCAACGCAGCAGGATTTGCGTCAAATGTGTGAAATACTGGATCAGTGCCGACACCTTCATCTCTAACCACAGTCAGAGATGACCAAAGTTTTTGGTTAAAATCTTCAAGGGCCTTTAAATATAAAGAAAACAGAAATACCGGACTTGGAAGCCTTCATAGACCAGTATTACCACGGACAAACTACAGACTCTCACAACGGCAACCCACAACACAGCCTCAACAACCTAAAAAAAAAACCGAAAGAAAACGGACTCATCTGCCGACACCGACGACCTAGAACAACGAACTTTGAGGTTAGTATCCTCGCCAGGATCAACAAAAAGTTACTTCTGTTATAATTGGCCTTATACTTCAGTGTCTCTTGTATTATTCAACGTATTATATAGTTCAGGACAGCTTGACCGCTAAGCAGAGGACAGATAAAGCAGCAGCCAGATGTAGGGGAGATCCGGGTTGGTTGCAGCACAGGCCCTTATTCATGTTAGACACAACACAGGAACTTGTAATTTGGTGAGCAGATTCCATCTCCTTTCATGGCTGCCTCTGCAAAAAATCTTTGCCGCCCCATGTATTGTTGCCGAGTTTTAGGGGAAAACGTTCTTTTCATACTGGTAAGTAAAATACTGAAACCGTAAGTGTTTTTCAATTTTGTCATAGAGTTTGTGTATTTAATACAACAAACCTATATGGTCTGTTAGATTTATCAGTAGACTAAACATTAGCAGTTGTTTCATGTAGCATGTTAGCTTAGCTTTTCTGCTATGTCCTTTTAAATGTAGGGAGAGCGAGGAGGGACGGTTGTAGCAGAGCCTTACCTATGCATTTCCTTGATGCTGTGCTTACAGGATATGCTGAGGATTAGGGTGAGGAAGCACAGAGCTTTATGAAAGAGTTTGCCAGGCTGTTTTTGAGGGCCAGTCAGTCAGAGCTGCAGCAAAAATGTATGTTCTCTGAAACGTCACCCTCCTGCACTACGTTAGGAGAAAGAGAAGTGACAGTGCAGCACCTCCGCAAGGGTACAGAGCACACAAGGTGTTCAGTGGAGACCAAGAGGCTAGGCTGAAGCAGCATCTGATCCAAGCAGCAGATATATTTTTTGGTGTGAGTGCTAAAGAGGTGAGGCCAGATTCACAAATAATCTAGCCATTTACAATATAGAATATACAACAGGCTATGAAATATATAACATTTAATAAATAGCCCACAATAACTTAAATACAAAGTTCATAACTATAAAAGTTAATCATTTTAAATGCTAATCTTAACAAGAAATTTGTATTGTGAATCATTTGTATGGGTAAGTCTATTAAGGGAGGCAAAACATTGGTCATGTTGGCAAAATAGACAAAAGGTCTAACTATATGAATTTGCAACATGTAACATAAATTATATTTCACTATTACTTGGAAAGGTTAACTGATGAAGGAATGAGAAGTAAAAGCAAGAAAAAAAATGTGTCACCTGGCCTCTTCAGTCTACTTTTGAGGACTGCTACATTCCTCCCACACGTGTGCTACTTTCGCCCGACACTGCGGGGCGAAAGTAGCATTGCGCTGCTTCCACCTTCGGCCTGATCACACCCACTGTATTGATCCGCGGGACGAAACTGTAGTTTGAATTGGTGAAGTACTTGTGTACCTTGCTTACATTAAAATATTGAAACTGTAGCTGGCTCTGTCTTTTTGTACTGAGGAAAAAACAAAAAAGTGCTACAACCGACCCGGATCCCCCCTACTTTCTCTATCTTGTTAGTTAGGTCTGTTGCATTAGATACACACCCAGTCAACATTCACACACTAGCATCACACATTCTAGGAACAAGGCGTGGACAGTGCTTGGCCTGTCCATGTCGGGTAACTGGCCAATTATACTCGGTTGCATCTAGGTCCAACCTCTGTATGGGGCAGGCCCAGCCCAAGAAGATAAATGTGCATCATTTCCTGATATCGGGGACATTTTTTCTGACAGAGGTCCTGCGAGAGCTCTGTCACTCTGAGACCAGTGCTGCCTTGCTTTATATGTGACCAAATAAATATTATATCTGAGAGCTGAAGATGGACTCCGGTTTGTTCTTGGACTTTCAACAAAAGAATCGGGTGCTAACACTTCGGTAAATAAAGTTGGCAACAGATTCAACTTCGGTAAAGTTGGCAATAGATTCACAGATTCGAGGTTTGCGGCTCAATATCTCATCAACGAAGCACCTCTTGAACACTTATGACAGCTCTATCTAACCTCAGCAACACAGAGAAGCTACTACACGCCAGATTTTATCCAAACGGGCCTTCCTCTGCGATCGGTGAATTGTATTGCTCCCAGTATGGACCTAGCTACCGAGCGCAAGCTTAGGGACCGTCTGCAAAGTTCAAAGTGCAAAACGGCAACAGAACAGTCAATAGCTTTGCTTCTACTCAGTGAAATGCCACCAAATATAACCCACGCACCCATGAATGCCTTCTGCTCGTACTTTTTTTTAAATTAATTTTATTATCAATAAAAGTCAATAGCTCTGCCAATTCTCATCCCTGGCCATACTAATGCATCTATGCATTTAGGGTCTCTCTGTGGTCGTACTACAGCCATTAGTTTCAGGATATTTGACTTTCAGTAAATTAGGTGAATTTGTATTTCCAATCAAATTCAATAGCTCCTCTAATTTTCATCCCTGAGCCATAATATTGCCTCTGTGCATGCAGGGCCTCCATATGGTCCTACTACAGCAATTAATTTCAGAAAATTGGACTTTGGCTATTTTTGGTGAATTTTTATTTTCAATAAAATTCAATAGCTCCTCTAATTATCATCCCTGAGCCATAATGTTGGATCCATGCAAGCAGGGTCTCTCCATGGTCCTACGACAGACATTACTTTCAAGAAATTGGACTTTGGCTATTTTTGGTGAATTTTTATCCCCCCCCCCCCCCCCCCCCCCCCCCCCCCCCCCCCCCCAAAAAAAAAAAAAAAATCAATAGCTTCTCTAATTATCATCCCTGAGCCATAATATTGCATCCATGCGAGCAGGGTCTCTCAAGCGAGTGCATGACAGTGAGGGAGAGAGAGGACAGACCACAAGAGGAGCAAATACTGATTTTTTTTTTTTATTCTTACAAAAAGTCTGTCAGGATATTAATGCCAGAAATAGCTCATATTTTACTGATATTTTGAGTTTGTCTCTAGATAGATATCTATTTTTTTTTTTATTTAAAGTAGGCTATATGTACTTTGAGTTTGATGTTGTATAGGCCCTCAGTTACTCTTTATAATTTAGATGTATGAGGGCTGTGCATTTTAAGTTGCATTATTTTGTGGCATAGTTTCATTTCATTTTCGTATTTGATCTCAAAGGGACAGTGTACAGCTCAGACATACTGTACTATACTCACTATTTGATGCCATATCTTGCTTTGTTTTTTGTTGACACTACAATAAATCTGTTTTTTGAAGAACAGTTTAATGTAGTTCAATTATTCAAGGTATTTCCTCTAGTTTTAGAGCTTATTTTGAGTTTCTGGTTCTTGTAAAGCTACTTTGATGGACTGTAATGGAAATAGAACAGTGAGCAAAGACATTTGCAAAGCAAGTTCACAAGAAATGACCCAGAATATTGGAAGAAAATTAGTAAAAGGTTACAAGAAAATGATCTGAAAATTAGCTACAAAAAACAACCAGACAACAATATCTGTCTGCCATGATACCTGTCTCTTTGTACTTGAGCTGAGAAGAGTCTGCCACCTAGTGGACATGAGGGGAATCACATCTTTAATGTTGAACATGAGCCTCCTCACTGATCTGTGCTGCTGCTGAGGTGAGATCTGAAAACCTGCTCACCTGATGCAGTTTGTCATTTCCTGTTGAACTCAGCAGCAGACAGAGAAACAGACCATGTGTTGGTGTCGACAGTTTATATAGAGCGCCATCTAAAGGCTGTAAAAGGTCACACAGTTTGATCATCACCCTGGAATAAAGCCAGGATTAGTCCTGTCCTGCTCCACCTGCAGAGGCTGCAGCCACTCACACGTCTCTCACAGGCCGAGGGCGAAGGTCCAGTCCAGGTTCAGGTATTTCTCGGTGGACTGACTTCAGGTCAGTCTTACAGTACTTTATAGAGAACCAGCCTCCCAGAAGCAGCAGCCTGAGCACAGATGAGCTGTCTGCTTCTGGACCAAACAGAGCCAGGACCAGAACCAGAGCAGGAACACAGTCAGGTCAGTCCCACCGACTGCAGTCAACACATTTCAGAAACACGTTTGCTGATCCCCGAGGGGAAGCTGGCTCAGCTGCAGCTGCTCAGCTTCTCAAGAGAAGAATTCAATTATAAGAAATAGAAAATTTAAAAAAAGCGCCTTAAAATTTGTTAAAATATGTGCATGTATAAATATGTACATTAATCGTTTTTGTGCATTAGTTGTAGTTGTAAAAAAGTATGTGCGTTATGTAAATTGAGTCTACATATGTGCATTAATCCTACAAAATATTACCATGATAGATAAAGATATAAGAAATTGAGCATATGCATAAAAACGTAAATATGTAAAAAAAAAAAAAAACCACAGACACAGACACACACACACACACACACACACACACACACACACACACAGACGGACATAACAAGGTCAGAAAAGTGCCAGTGGGATGAGATAATCCACAGAAACTCCACAGAAAATCAGTTCATCTGATTCAGCTTCTATGCAATAATTTAGCATTATTACACGAGAGGGTGATTACAGAGTCAGCCTGACCCAAAACAATCACCTTATCTACAATTCGGCGCCCCAGCAACCTTGGAAGGCCGCTATCTTCACTTTTCTCCTGGATGGTTATACTCTGCCACCTTCTCTAAATAGGGCCAGTACTTGCAGGCAATGTCTGTGCAGTAGAACTGGCCCCTCGTGGCTGCCTGGAGCTCCTTCTGCAGGTAGAGGGGGTATGCAGATATTTCCCCCCTGTATTTGTTAAGGGCCTTGAGTAGCACCCCATGCCTGCAAACAGCCACCTCAAGGCCATCATCATCCAATCTGTTTGCCCTTCTGGCAGTCTCCCGTGCTGCAGACTACTGACTGGCTCCACACACTCCTTTGCCTGCCGTCTGCATGACAAAATAATTTGGGTTAAAACCGTAAGCTGTGATTTTCCTCTCTAAATACTTATTTTATCCATCAGGAGTTAGGTTACATCACACCAAACGGCACCATTTCAAACTACTCCTGAAGGTTTTGTTGGGGCTTAAGGAACTTCAGAAAATGTATCTTCCAGTTTTTTCCTACCACAGCTACACAAATGAGTTCACAGGCAGGGTGACAAACTGCACGCATACTAGATATCTATAACAGAAATGTTATTACTACATGGACAACCAACTTACTAATTTAGTCACTTGGGGTACCACCACACAAACACATATCAAATATAAAACCAAACACAGAAGTGCTTAGAAGAGATGCACGATCAGCCAAATTTGCTCTGGCATACTAGGATACTAGCCTGGATTAAATAAGATGACATAAACTGGTCTGGAGCATACAATAACTATTCACCAATGGAAAAATCATATATTTTTTAATTACTTGCCACATATTTTATCTTCAAAAGGGTGCAAACATTATAACACTTTTAACACTATAACACTTTTAAGTGTTTTCAGTAACACTTTTTGAGTGCTTGATGTCCTCAACAAAGTGGTTAACATCAGCGTCAGTCAATCTAGGCCAAAAAGAAAAAAAAAAAAATTGCAAAAGAAATGTCTCATAGTTTTTATTGGTCCCAACACCCTCCTGAATCATATAGTAAAAGTCTTAAGCCGTAAATGGAGTGGAACATATGTTTTTTTTTCAAGAATAAAGGCCAAAGCTGTAAGGCCAAAGTAAATTGAGTAGAATAGAGGAAATTTTTCAGTTAATAGCTATCACTATGAAACTTCTCCAGTTGATTAGTGACATCATACCAAAGAAAAAATGTATTGGAAGTTTTTGAGATTTTATGTTTATATATGCAAATTAGGCATTTCTTTGTAAAGTGTACCATAATTTGCATATATTGCAAAACACAAAATCTGAAAATTGGAGGAAGCCAGATTAAAAATTATTGTTTCATTATGTTGACACATTAGCAAAAAGACAAAATTAAATAAGGGACTGTGGCTATGTTTCTCTATCATCCCAACATTAGAAATTACTGTCAAGAGTAATCAAAAAATCTATTTTCGTCATGTTTTTGGTATAAAATGAAGAAAATATCTGGCAAGTGAAAATATGTCAACAAAACCCCTCCCTTATCAAACACATAATATAGATAGGAAGAAATCTGTAGAGAAAAGTTTATGTAGGTGCTACTGAAGTGGGGATTTGTCCTCTACAGTGTACAGAAGCCTAATTTTGCGAAAACGCCCTTTAAGGATTATAGTAAAAGGGAGTCCATTTTTCAGCGGAATCTACTATTTACAGACAAGTCATTGTTATTGAAATATCTAAATAGACTTAATAATCTGTCTGTAATTCGTACACAAAATCCATCTTCAGATGGCCTATACTGCCATGCCACAGCATGGCAGTATAGGCCATGGCAGTCTCAGTGTCTCAATGATTCACTTTTCTCAACAGTGAACAATAAGTTAAGATTAAGTGGCTTGGTGTGCTTACCATGTGGGCTCAAGAATGTGGATAGCAATGATTATTTTCTCTTTTGATAATGGTCTAATTTCCTGCTCTTTATTTGTTTGAATAAACATAGTTGATGGTTTTGTTTTTTTCTAATACTGTAAGCCTGGAAGAAAAAAAAAAGTGTTATGGCCTGCCTCCTATTTTGTATATTAAAGTGCCTACTGGGCTTTCTCTTCTACATCTCTCTTGAGTTGTGGTTTTGGGTACGGACAGTACCCACTGAGACAGAGTCAGCACCACGGACAGTACCTGCGGAGGCGGATTCAGCACCACGGGCCGTACCTGCTGAGACAGAGTCAGCACCACGGACAGTACCCGCGGAGGCGGATTCAGCACCACGGACAGAACCTGCTGAGACAGAGTCAGCACCACGGACAGTACCTGATGAGACACAGTCAGCACCATGGACAGTACCCGCGGAGGCGGATTCAGCACCATGGACAGTACCTACAATGGCGGATTCAGCACTACGGACAGAACCTGCTGAGACAGAGTCAGCACCACGAACAGGCACCACCAGAGGTGGAAGAAGAGGAGGCGGAAGAAATAAAAGAAATTAATTCCCCAAATCCGGGGAAAAAAAGAGGAAAGGTGGTGCTGAAAGGGATAAAGGCCTGATTACATGACTGATTCCTGTCCTGAAGAAGCCTCTCAGTCTTCCCCTGCTTAATGTTACTGATTACTTTTGTTGTTTTTGCTGCTTAGCCACATTAATCAGAGCTGACATTAAATTGGACTGAGTTACAACATGATTGAGCTACCAAAGCAGTTTCGTGTTGCTATGTGTGGTATTTATTCAGTTTTCGGGAATCACAATGTCCAGAAAACATGATAAATTTCTCCCTGTGGGACAAATAAAGTATAAAGTATGTAGTAGTAGTATATGCCCAAGTTGGCGGGCTGACAAGGACTAGTTAACGTCAGCTCTATGTATTTCCACTGAAATGGAGAGAATACTAGCAAAAAACTTTTATATTTTGAGAGCGAAATGCCCACAGTATGAATTTTGATTATATATTTTATTTTGTTGGTAAAAGTTCTATAATTGCATTATTACACTCGAGGGTGTGCTTGACCGTTATTATTATCACGACAGTGATGCGGCCAGGCCACCTGGCCGCATGAATCACAACTCTACTGTGACCAAATACACAGCAGCAGCGTTTTCAACCAAGAGGGCACTGGGGGTGCAGCGTTTTCAACCAAGAGGGCATTTTAGCACGTCAATTTCAACTAGGAGAGCATTTTAGTGCTGCGTTTTCAACCCCCAAAAAAGGGCACTTTAACGCGCGATTTTCTACCAGGAGGGCAGCAGGGGGGGCAGTTGCCCTCCTTTTTGTAATTGCAAAATTATAAGGAGATGAGCGGTCATACTGTTCCCATTTCTCACTCATTTCTCCTGTTTACAGGTTGGTGAACTTGAATGTTGGGAGGAAAGAGTGGTTATTAGTATGTTAACATGTTGTGTATTTTGGTGTCCAGCATTGGGCTTGTTTTGTGGGTGTGTGGATGTGTACAGGTGCGGGGTTGGCTGTGTGTGTGTGGTGGGCTGGTGTCCGTGTTTTCGCGCTCTATGGCGTCGCCTGTTGCCGTGCTGTGCCGCGGCAGGCCGAGTTTTGTGTTGCTCCCCGAACATTTTTTTTGTTAAGCCTGGGTATTGTTTGAAGGTGTCAGATTGTGTTGAGTGTTAAAACCCGATTCCATGGGCTGTTATAGCTAGGTAAAAAGCTGATGTTAAAAATTGATTTCATGTGTATTAGAACTGGTTAAAAATAATTAAAAAAAAAAAAAAACGACTAGCTCATACATTTTTGGAGGGATTTAAGTAGCTTAAGCTATGTATTATTTTCATTTGAAAAACAACTTATAGTGTGACAGTGGTAATTGTCATGTTGATTTATGAGATATTGTCATGTTAATTTATGAGAAATTGTCATGTTGATTTATGAGATATTGTCATGTTGATTTATGAGAAATTGTCATGTTGATTTATGAGAAAATATGTTTTAATAAATGAACCCTTCCTCTTCCTGCCGAGTGAAGGAGATGAGCGGTCATACTGTTCCTGTGTCTCATTTATTTCTCCTGTTTACAGGACATCAACTGTTAATGAGGTCCTAGCTGGTACCTGTAACATAGGTATGTGTTAAAATGACTGTATCTCCTATGTTATTTAAGATATTGACATTCTGTTTCTTCTTTTATGTAGAGTGATGTCCTGGCCTCAAGCATGCCAAGTTTTAGACCTCTCACATATTCCATTGTGAATCTACATGAGTTTATACACCTCAACTCCCATACTGTAGGAGCCATGAAGGCATATAAGATGAATGTGGATGCATGGTTTTGTGGTTTGTGTTTGGGTTATTTTGGTGGTTATATTTTGTTATTTTTATTGTTTATTTTGGTATCACAGCAATTGGGTCACGGGGATATGGGTGGTAACCTCTAGTTAATATAATTACCTGGGCACTGGCACGGCGGGAGAGATAACAAAGAGAGAGGGTGGGGGACTGCAGAGGCCGTATTTTTTGTTGACCGCTGATTTTTCTTTGATCGCTGTGATTGATTTTTTCTATACTTTGTGCACGTTACAATAAGTTGTTCTAATTCTTTAATAAAACCCATTAAACGTATATTTTGATCTCAGCGAATATTTTGTTTGAACAGTGTGTCGGACAATCAGCAAACACCCTAAGCTCAGCCTCTCAGCAACTGCTTTGTTTCTGATAATAGTAGCCACACATACGGCCAGGCTTTATTTTTAGTTTGGGGGTGTATGACAATATATATCAGTTTCACCACTTTTGCAGTAAAATATTTTTATCCAAGAATCCATTTAACGTATGGGAGACCTTAGAGATGAGGAAAAACAGTGTTGGGTTTGGTTCTACCTCCAGTAGGGGTATCTTGAAAACTAAAGCACTTTTTGGTTGTTTGCACAGCACTATAGTGGGTCACAAGCCAGTGCCAGGCCGAGAGCCAGAGAGCATTCTGCCAAAAACAAAGCTAAGAGGATAGACACTATTCTGATTGGAGATTTTATAACGAGGCAGGTGGAAATGGCTAGGACTGGAAATCTAACTGTGAATAACACATCAGTCAGAGAGGTGGCAGCTATGCTACCTGACATCATGTCTACACGGCCACATATTAAGAAGATTGTTATTCATGCTGGCTCATTTGACATTCTCAAGAATAAATCTGGGTCTGAGACCTGTCCCAACACTCGGCAGAGGTTGCGAGTCCTTCAGTAGACTCCTTGACTTAAGCACATGGCTGTCATCAGCCTGTCTCGAGCAACAGGTTGGATTTATTGACAATTTTAATATTTTTTGGAACATAAAAAGCCACCGGATTGCCCCCGGTGTGCGCGTCATCACGTTGAAATACGACAACAGGCATGGCCCGGCGTCATAAATCAATATAGTTCAAATACATTCATCATGTCTTCCTTTAACCCTTATATGGTATTCGTTTTTTTTGTTACACAGGGAGTCCTGCTGGGTCTGGTAGACCCATTGCATTTTGGGGCTTTTAATTCAACATAATCAAACCTTTTTTTTTTTTTGTTAAATTGTTCATATTTCTATTTTTTATATATTCCTTGTTTATAGTGTTTATATTGCTTACTGCTATTTATCATCTGTTTATATAGTATATTTCTTCTAAATTTGCACACTGACCTACAGATATGCACATTTTACACACCTGTGCACACGTTTTTTTTTTTTTTTGTTTGTTTTTTTTTTTTGCATTGTTTTTTGCACACTGTTGGACTTAGATCTCTAGTCCATCCATCCATCCATCTTCTGCCGCTTATCCGGGGCCGGGTCGCGGGGGCAGCAGTCTAAGCAGAGATGCCCAGACTTCCCTCTCCCCAGACACTTCCGCCAGCTCCTCGGGAGGAACCCCAAGGCGTTCCCAGGCCAGCCAAGTGACATAGTCCCTCCAGCGTGTCCTGGGTCTTCCCCGGGGCCTCCTCCCGGTGTGGCATGCCCCAGGGAGGCGTCCATCCAACAGATGCCCGAGCCACCTCAACTGGTTCCTCTCGATGCGGAGGAGCAGCGGCTCTACTCCGAGCTCCTCCCGAGTGACCGAGCTCCTCACCCTATCTCTAAGGGAGCGCCCGGCCACCCTGCGGAGGAAACTCATTTCAGCCGCTTGTATCCGCGATCTTTAATCCTGTAATATGTGGATACTGCTGAAAACTGTGAATTTCCTTCAGGATGAATAAAGTATCTATCTATTTATCATATTCACCCATTCACACACTGATGGCAGAAGCTGCCACACAAGGCGCCTAACTGTCCTTCAGGACAGGGTCAGTATCTTGCTCAAGGACACTTCGACACACCCTGGAGGAGCTGGGGATTGAACCGGGAACCCTCTGGTTACCGAATGACCGCTCTACCTCCTGAGCCATGGTAATTTTACAGTATATGCCATTGTGTTGTAAAACCTACTATTTTTGCATTTAATTCGTATAAATCCTCACCTATTAAAAAAAAAAAAAAAAAAAAAACGTATGCAGGCTTCTCAAATTCCCAGCCCATAGGCTACCTCATATTCATTGTGACAGCCAGTGAACATCCAAAAGTCCTCCAGTAAACACACAGCTTGACTTTTCTTGTAGGCCTATTTTACTAAGGTCTTGCCTTCAGGTGCTTATACCTTAGGCAGAAACACATTCAGCACCAACACACATTCAGCACTGTTCACCTGTCTGTGCTCAACTGAGGAAAAGTAGCGTTAAGCCAGCAGAGGACACGGAGAAGCAGCATAGCACAGAGTGGACAGTATGATTAGGCTACTCAGTCTGACGCTGTTTTCAAGAACCAAGAACCAGAACTGACAAAGAAGAACACTCACTCCAACTAACTCTAACTCTAACTCTAACACCGTTTTCCAGAACCGACAGCACAGAGTTCCCATTTTAACTTATTTAACTGATAACTTATTCATTAACTTATTTCACTTAATAACTTAACTTTAAAGGCAGCACAGTAGCCTAACGTTTTCTATTTTCAAATAATTTTTCTACCAAACTGTCTGAACTGTCTGCCTCAGTTTCCATCATCAAAATAGGATTTCATCAACATAGAGAGCTAGGCTACGCTCTCCAAAGTCAAGTTCAGGAATAGCCAGTTAAGCTACATCTTGTCACTCAAAAATGAGGAGTTTGATCAATGAAGAAGTGCTATGATCAAAATAGAATCATAAGCCCACAATCATCAGTAAGATGCTGAAAGATAGTGAGTGGGCTTGAGAAGGGATCATATAGTAGTCTCCACTGCTTGACAGAAAATAGGCTACTGTTTAATGCTGTTAAATTAGTTTGTTATTGTTAGCAGAGCACTGTTAATTTACATGTAAGCATGAATATTTAACCTACGGAAGCCCTAAAGGGCCATACATAAATATATTTTATTTCCTCCGTTTTCTCGTGATAACGAGATAATTCCTCCGTTTTCTCGTGATAACGAGATAAATTTCCTCCGTTTTCTCGTGATAACGAGATAATTTTCCTCCGTTTTCCCGTGATAACGAGATAATTTCCCTCCGTTTTCTCGTGATAACGAGATAATTTTCTTCCGTTTTCTCGTGATAACAAGATAATTTCCCTCCGTTTTCTCGTGATAACGAGATAATTTTCTTCCGTTTTCTCGTGATAACGATATTTTCCCTCCGTTTTGAATGAATGAATGAAACGTGATAGGCCTGAGATTTCCATCATACGTGACATGTCATGCTGACTGACGTCTCCTTGGACACATAAAGCAGGGGTCACCAATCATGTGCCATAGAGAGCCGAGAGGCTGCAGGTTTTCATTCCAACCAAGACCTCCACCAGGTGATTTCACTGATTAGCTCCAGGTGATCAGTGAAATCACCTGGTGGAGGTCTTGGTTGGAATGAAAACCTGCAGCCTCTCGGCCCTGCATGGCACATGATTGGTGACCCCTGACATAAAGCATAAAGCTATTTCAGCCTGTGTCAGGCCTTGATTGAACAGATAAGTGATGCGGTGATCGATATTCTCCTGCTCCTCTGACATTGCTACACTGACTGATGTCTGCAATGCTTTAATAAACTAGACAATCGCTTTGTTTTCTCGATTTAATTATCTCGTTATCACGAGAAAACGGAGGAAAATTATCTCGTTATCACGAGAAAACGGAGGAAATTTATCTCGTTATCACGGGAAAACGGAGGAAATAAAATATATGTATGTATGGCCCTTTAGGGCTTCCGTATTTAACAGTATTTTACGATCATTATAAAATACAGTAAGATACTGTTATAATTTACAGCAATTCGTTACAAATACGGTTTTATGCTGCGTGTGGGGAGGGGCGGCCCTGTCCAGAGTCCCAAAGCGCAGGGATGCAGCTGGGAGCTGCTGAATTCTCCCATGAGCCCGATGAGGACGTGAACGCAGCACAAGTGAAAGTGAAACTTTGGTTGAAGGTTTGGACGAGCCGCGACCAGGAGGCTCATCATCATCATAAATGTTGGACTGTCCCACTGTCATGATGTAGAAGAGCTGCACACGTTCAGACGTCAGGAGAGGATTTCTGTTTATCTTTGACTTCAAGTCCAAGAAGAAAGAAAGAAAGAAAGAAAGAAAGAAACTTCCGCTTCTAGCCTACTGTGAGTCGCAACTTCTGTCCGACGCCATTTTTAAGCTGCATTTTTCACTGTTGAGTTCATCTGTTAGGAATAAAATTAAAAAGTAAAGCAGTGATCATTTTCTTTGTGGTGATGAAAAAAAATCTCATCAGGCGGTAAAAACAAATGTGAGCCAGTTCTATCCGTCAGACAGCACGTTTTTAAAGCCGTTTAATTCCGTTTATTCCACAGGAAATACAGACTGGTCTGTATGTATGAAACCCGCCACTGGAAAATGAACAAATGAATAAATTAATTCATGAAAAACGCAAATCTATTAATAGTTTTCAAAGTGAGCAGCCCCCCTGTGTTCCCAGGGCCCTGAACAGGCCTGTGGCTTTTTCTTTTTCCAGCCTTAACAGGAAGCAAAGTGTTTCCTGTTTGTCAGGGTGAGAACAGGCCTCTGTTCCCTCAACACAGAAAAGAGAATAAGGGCCAAACCTGTGGCTCCTTAACAAGAAAGCATCATCTGCTTTGAAGCTTTGATGGAAAGGAGTTTGTGTTTTTCTGCTGAGGCTCTGTTCTCTGAGAACAACAACAAGAAAAAGACATGAAGGGAACACGGTGCGCCACCAAAACTACTGAAAGAAAGATTTGCGGGTTTCATGACGTCACCAGGATTTGCTGGTGAGCGCAGCGTCTGGAACGCAGCCTCTGGATTGGACAGAAACAGGGAAACATGTCCATGAGCTTTGCTGCATTCACACTCTTTCATTTGTGCATTCCTAAAGGGAATTTGTGCTTCACAAATTATTTGTGAATCTGCATTTATTTGTGCAGATCATCAGCGACTCCTGGCTCCTTTACAAAGACCAAACGCTGCATGCATGAAACTGGTCGCCATGACAACTTCAAATTAAAATGTCAAATTTCACTGTAAGGTTCGGGCTGGGTGATAGAGACTAAATCAAATATCGTGAAATATTTTGACCAAATACCTCAATATGGTTAATGTAGGGATGACTGCTGTTGCTCTGGGAAAATATTCAGACACTGAGATTTTAGATAATTCTTTTTTGATGTCTTTATTTTTCTGTGAGTGTAAAATATATTCATTCACAAGTCAGCAAAGTGAGTCAGGAGGAGTGAAACATGTGCAACTGTGTGTGTGTGTGTGTGTGTGTGTGTATTATTAGCCCTCTGTCACCTGTGTAAATTCACTTTATTACTTTCTGAGACATGAGGAAAAAAATAATGAGCAAATCAGCAAAAAAACAAAACAAAAAAAAAAAACAAATACAAAAAATAATTAGCAAGATGTTACTGAAAAAAACATAAATGAGATCAGTGTAAAGAATGACCAAAAAATTAATTAAACTTAAAAAATAAAACATACATTTGCAAAATAACCCTTTTGGAATTGAAGTAGAAAAAACAACAAAATATTATTATAACTATACACTTAATATAAAATAGCAACAAAATCACTGTGACGTTTCCAAAAAAATATGTTGAAACACACATTATTTATGTGCAGCTGCACTGACTCCATTTAATAAAGTTAAAGCCTGTTGTCCAATAGGAAACTTGGACATCAACCCATATATCATCCTTTTGGTGTGTGTGTGTGTGTGTGTGTGTGTGTGTGTGTGTGTGTGTGTATGTGTGTGTTTGCACCTCTTAGACTGACTTAAATCAGAAGATGAGTGACTGTGTGGAGGAAGAGGAGGGCAGAGCAGAGTCTGCAGTGTCCAGCTGTCTGTCCATGAAGAGCGACCGGTCTAAAGGACGACCTCCAGACTTCAGTGCTGAACCTGGACCTTCAGACACAAAGTAAGACAGCTGTCAGAGTGCCAAGTAGATGTGACCCCAAAACTGATGCTTCAGATCATGAGCCACATCCGCTCTTTTAGCTGGACCCCCCCTCACAAAAAAAGGCTGAGACCAAATCATGAGCTGCTGTGAGCGACTGGGAAAGCTGGGAGCACCAGTGCTGCCAGTGGAAAAGTTAGTCTGGAGCCCCGATTTACAAGAACTAATAACATGTTTCAAACATTTGTGTTTCCAGAGGTTCCTGCCACAGAGCAGAGTCTGCAGTGTCCAGCTGTCTGTCCATGAAGAGCGACTGGTCTAAAGGACGACCTCCAAACTTCAGTAATGGACCTGGACCTTCACACACAAAGTAAGACAGCTGTCAGACTGTGAGCCTGATGGAATATGATGACATGAGATTATATAGCAGAGCAAGTAGTGAGGAGATCAAGAAAAGAGACTGCAAAGAGAGAAATGACTGCTCCCTGCTCTGCAATCCAGCTGTTCAACCAAAACACATCTGGCTCTGTGCTGTTTTCCACAAACTGTGATGCTGTTTGATGTTTTGCACCAACACACATGAGAACATTTCCACGTGCACCTGCACTCACAAGTTCTTCACACACCTGTGTCTGAAGTTTAGATTCACTATAAAGATTTACTGATCTGCAAATCCAAATCAGAATCGCTGCAAGACAAACTGCAGGCCTGTATTATCATATTTTCTCCTCTTTACCATTTTGGTCTTGGAAGCGTTGTGGTTTCTGCTGGTTCCTCTATCAACAGACTCTGTATATACAGACCTATATAGAGGGGCAGAGAGGGGCAGTGCAACAACAGAAAGGTCGTGTGCACCTAAAACACCTCCAGAAAATATGGCTGTTTGTGTTTTGTGTGGAGAAACGTTGGACTGGTCATCAAAGACACAGAAATGGAAGCGTTTTCTGGCTTCTTTCTGCTTCAGCCTGAAAAGTCGGCCCTCGTCCCGACACGATCACGTGGTCGTCAGACGACAGCTGCTGGGCTCTGAGGCTGGATCACATGTAGCTGGACAGACGGACAAACATGAGCTTCTTCACATCAGTTGTTACAGCGAGCTAACAGGATGCAGAACATTACAGTTTTTTTCAGTCACTTTACCTCCTCTGTCAACTCAGAAACCCTGGTATCAAAACAGTTAATCCATCGGCCTAATGAGAGGCACTCTTCCCAAAATAAGACATTTTGTTTGCAAAAGGCTCTTACCATGACAAAACATTTCAAACATGCAGCAAAAGCACATTTTGTCAGTGCCCAATACAACTTGGTCAGGTGAGTTAATCCAGCCACTCACTCACTTCATCCTCAACACCAAAATACAGCACACTCTTTTCAGTCTGAGCAGGTTCAACCTTACTTTTTTCCTGTGTGTATTGCAGTAATATTTTTTTTTTTTTTGACAATTTACATTGTTACATTTTGTAAAGCAAGTAGCAAAAGCCAATATTTCCCTCAAACAACTCAACTTCTGCCCAAATGAGTAGATTCCTTCAGTCAGCTCTGCTGTACTGTAACACAGCTGACAGCAGAATACAAAATACAGCTGTCAGTTTGAACAAGGTTCTCCTGTGAGCTACACATTCAAATGTGAACTTACAGTAAAGAACTGCATCCAAACTCAGAAAGACTTTGAAGTGCAATTTTACTGTATTGATGGCAAAAACTGAAATACTATGGGCTCTATTTTCCCGGCGCAGCGCAGGGTGGCGCAGTGAGGCGCACCCCGCGCAAAGCTATTTTCGACCAGCGCAACCCGTGGGGCGCACAGTTTCTTATTTTCCCAGACCGAGGTTCGCCGAGATGGGAGTGGCGGCGCAGCAGGGGGAGGTGCCGACAGATTCAACCTGGCGCAGTGACATTTTCGTGCCAAAAGGCTTCGCCGAGGTGCGCCAAAAGCTCGCCTCCTGAAACCACGTCTACTTTCGGCGCAAGGCGCAGCGGGGCCGGCGCAGTGGAAGTTTGGTAGTGCGCACATGTCTCCAAAACCTCACAGATTGTCAGGCACAGTAACAATGCAATAAATAACCACAAAAAACACAATTCAATGCTATAATCTCAATCAGCACATAAATGTATCTCCATATCGACTGTCCCGTCACAACTGATGTCAGGTCAAAGGAGATTGGCACCGTTTGGCAGCGTCATGGAAACCCAACCTGATCACTTGTCAGTCAAACAATGTATCCAGTACGGTGATGTCTTTTTTCCAGTCATGGTGTCTGGAGCTGCTCCTGTTAACTACACAGTTTTTCTTCCATATATATAAATATTCCACACTGGGTTTCCGTTATCCGGTAATCACCGGACTATGACTGGTAGCCTAAAATCAGCCAAAGTCCGGTAATTTTTAAATGCCCGGTGAAAATATTCCCTCTAAGCACAATTTGAATTTTATTAAAACAGTCAATTTTCACGTAGTTATATTTATTTATTTATTTATTTAAAAAAAAAATAAAAAATAGCCTGCGTGATCCCTGTCTCCAGTGTACCAGAGAGAGAGAGGTTTTTCTCTGCAGAACCGGATCAAAACAGCGCAGCAAAGTCACCTGGGGGAGAACAAGGTCGCAAGACTGATGCGCATTGCAAGTTGCGGAGAGACACTTGAGACTTTCGATTTTAATTCAGCTGCTGAATTAAGTTTTTATTGCATCTATTTGATTTCAAGTTGGCAGCACGCAGCGTTATTAAAATGGTATGAGCCAGTTTTTTTGTTTGCAAATTGTAGTTGCATTTGTTTACAATTGTATGCAATGTTCATGTTAAAAGAGCACAGGCTTGTGCAATATTTATTTATTTATTTATTTTAGACGTTACGCACTTGAGTCAATTGACGGCACTCATTTTATTTGATATAGCCTACATTTCAATAAAAATATTATGCTATAAATTGACATGCCTTGATATCATTCTTATGTAGCCTGCATATAATTTTAAGCTCAATAAATTCAGATAATATTTGACCGGAATTTCAAACATTTGTCCGGTAAATTGAAAACCTGCCGGTCACATTGTCCGGTGCCAATTTTGTTTTCTAGGGAAAACCCTGATTCCACACATATAGAAAATGTAAAATGCATCGGTTCCTTGCCAGACTCTGGGCGTTTAGAACAGCGAATGTAAAAGCTTTCATGAACCGGATTTTGTTTTAATCTCTAGTATGTCGTTGCATCAGTAAGTGACGGGAGTCAAAAGTTGCAAAACAAACATGTATTTATATGAATACTGCGAGGATTATCCTTTGATGTAAAAACATTCATTAAAAATGGGGGCTTCACAGTTAAATTTATATTTGCTTGTAAAAATCAATAACTTTAACAGACGGTGACAGAGCTGGAAAAAAGAGAGATGCGAGGCAGGTAATGGAAAGACAGGGGACTCAGGAAGACGAATTTAAGGATAGATGCATGGATGGATGGATGGACAGATGGATGGCAGGTAGCTCCAGCGACATTCCAGCAGCCAAGACTGGCCTCACTGCGTGTGTGTCGCGGCTGCTCTCTTTCTCCATGTCAATTGTGTGAACGTTCATTATGCCTTCGCGCAGCGCATTTTAAAGGTGAGGACAGGGGCTCATTTGATTGGTTTAAAGTGAATCGGCTGTGTCAAACCCACTCCACGCCTTCTCTCCTCCCTTGCGCCGGTAGGAGGAACGGCGCAGTAGTTGCGCCAAGGCGCACGGCGTGCCAAAATAGCAAAATCCACTTGGCCACTCCCAGTTGGCGCAGCGCAGCTGCGCTGCGCCTCCGCCTCGCCTGGTCTGCGAAAATAGAGCCCTATAAGTCACATACAGTATTACACAGAAAAACTCAAAGGAGTTGAAAAAAATACAGAATACAATTTATAGGTCCCTTTTTTGTTGGTGCATCCTGATTGACTGGTGAATGGTGATTGGAGGAAAGGGTAGTGATGCAGGTGCACTAGTGATTTCACAGTGATGCAGCTCATTTCTATCAGCTGTGAGCAGATGTTTTGCTTTTGACTCCCACAGTGAAGTCAATGGAGTCAGGGCCATGGAAATGACACATGTGAGATGTGTTGTGCAAAAGAGTGTGAAAAATGTGTGAATCCAATGAAAAGGTATGAACACATTTGCAAAAGAAAACTTCACAGTTTCACTATACTGGAAAAAGCGATTGAAAAAAACTGTAACATTTAAATCGACTTACCAGAAAAAGAATCCTCAGAGTGTCTGTTGGTTCAGTTTCCTGCCCAGTAAAACTTCATTTCCCCTCCAAACCTTTTTTGAATGATGCAGTTCATCACTCAGGGCTCCAAACTGCAAGCAGAACAGTTGAATATTGGCCCTTTTCCATTAGTATCTACTCGGGTCGACTCGGCTCGACTCTACTCGCCTCGACACGGTTTTGGTGGTTTTCCATTCCAGTTGAGTCCCACCTCGCCGTGGGTGGAGTCGTCATAGCAAGGCGGCCCAGCTCCCTCTGGATTCTTTGGGCCGCCACCAAGCTCAGAAAAGTCTTCACGTCTTTATTTGACCGCGGTACCGGTTTGCTTGCCATTTTCTGACTTTGCCAACTTCAGTGACGATCAATGCGCACGGCCGTTGTTGCCGTTTTTTTTTGTTTGTTTGTTTGTTTTTTTTTAAATGTCAGGTTTTGTTTTCGTGCAGGAGTCGCTTTCGTCACTCCCTGTCCAATCAGTTGCCTGCACGGCGTTTACGTCACATTTTCAGCTCGACTCAGCTCGCTTGGAACCCTGGCTGAATTGGTCCCAAAATGGGACCTGCTAGCAGGAACTACCACCTAATGGAAAAGCTCTTAAACCGAGTAGAGTCGAGCCGAGTAGGTACTAGTGGAAAGGGGGCATATGAGACCATTTTTCCAGAGTGTGAGAGTTCAAATCTCACGTGGTTGCATCTGTTCACCTGCCGAGGGTTTAAATAGTCCAAAGTGGAGGACACAGAAGTTTCTGAAACAGTCTGTTTAGCTGTTAGCTCGTTCCCAAAATGAAGCGGTGTGGAGCTGATTATTTTAACTAGCACAATGTGGAGAGAGAGGAGGAGGCCGGTGGGGAGGGAGAGCCGCCGAGACGCTCCGACTGACACTGATGATGAAGACAGTGCAGGCAGGGAGAGAGACACTGTTAGAGAGCAGTGTGTGTTCACTGTTTTCTTGTGAAATCTGTTTGTAGCTCATGGAGAAAGTAGACGTGACACTGAAACTGATGCTTCAGATCATGAGCCACATCCGCTCTTTTAGCTGGACCCCCCCTCACAAAAAAAGGGTGAGACCAAATCATGAGCTGCTGGGAGCGACTGGGAAAGCTGGGAGCACCAGTGCTGCCAGTGGAAAAGTTAGTCTGGAGCCCTGATTTACATGAACTAATAACATGTTTCAAACATTTGTGTTTCCAGAGGTTCCTGCCACAGAGCAGAGTCTGCAGTGTCCAGCTGTCTGTCCATGAAGAGTGACTGGTCTAAAGGACGACCTCCAAACTTCAGTGCTGAACCTGGAGCTTCAGACACAAAGTAAGACAGCTGTCAGACTGTGAGCCTGATGGAATATGATGACATGAGATTATATAGCAGAGCAAGTAGTGAGGAGATCAAGAAAAGAGACTGCAAAGAGAGAAATGACTGCTCCCTGCTCTGCAATCCAGCTGTTCAACCAGAACACATCTGGCTCTGTGCTGTTTTCCACAAACTGTGATGCTGTTTGATGTTCTGCACCAAAACACCTGAGAACATTTCCACGTGCACCTGCACTCACAAGTTCTTCACACACCTGAGTCTGAAGTTTAGATTCACATTGACTGACAGATAAATCTGATCCTGTGCTGCTCAGACTGATGTGCATGTACACACACACACACACACACACACACAAGCCCATGATTGAGTTAAAATGTAGATCCTCCTGGTCAAATATTACTGCTCTGCCAGTGGAAGTTGCTCAGTCATTTTTTTTACTTGAGTTAAAGTAATCTCTTTTAAAAATACTTAATTATTCAAAAGTACATTTTCATTTCAACATCAAGGTTCAAGGTAAAAACACATGGTTCAACACATTGCTGTATTATTTTCACAATGCATTTAATTGGACTAAATTTTAGGGTTTTTTTTAATTTTATTTTTAACCTCTGGTGTGTGTGTGCAGACTGGGGCCTAAACAGTCTTGGAGCTGCATCAGTTGGCTTTGACTGGAAAGCTGAGACTCTTGTGGATTCAATGAGCCACATTTGATTCCTGTGTGATGATGTTGGCCCCCATAGCAGCCATTTCACTGCAGGCAGAGACTTTTGTCCAACTGGACGTGACTGGAGAAAATGACCTCTAGTGACCTCTAGGAGAATCACAGCCTCATCAGACTTTACACACACAAACTAGAGAGCGAGGCCGTTCAGAGGAGCTCTGCTTCTCCAGACAGACTGACAGGAAGGGACAGTTTGTGACACATTTCCACAACGAGGATAAGAGGATACTTAAGAATCACAATATGTATTGATCGGCTCCCAGATGTCATGATAGTATCGATCAGGAGATCAGCATATTGTCCAGCCTGAGTGTTGTAATACCTGACTTCTGGTCCTGGAACCAGACAGGAGCACTGGAACCAGCATGAAAACCCTCCTGGATGTGGAGGGGATTCAGACATTTGTTATGGGGTCTAGTCGTAGTAGACTGAAGTAGTAACCATGATGACTAATCTCAGGGTTAAGTCGAGGGGGTGTCGTCCTCTTTTGTTTGTTGAAAGCTTGTTGCAGCGAGTTTCCTCCTCACCCAGAAACTCTTCACATGTTTTGCTTTTGTTGTTGGTCAACTTTTCTTTTATGGATTCACAATAAAAATCACAAAAAAACATGAGCTGTCAATCTCTTGGATTGCTGTATTTGTCATAATCTGCTGCAAAAAGTCAAAGTGGATGTCATGCTGCTTACATGGACATTTCTTCTTCTAAATACTATCTTAATTGCATTAATATTAGAATATTGCAGTCCATGTAAATGTAGTCACTGAAGGTGCCATAAGAGACTGCTTATGACAATTGTAATAACCTTGGCTAAATGTCAAGGGTCCCATCGTCATGTTTGTTTGTTTGTTTTTTTACTTTTTTTTTTATTTTAAGATTTCAGTTAAAATATAATGTTGTCTAAACATAAACAAAGTCCTTTCATCTCCACAGGGACAGGAAGAGGAGTCGAAGTGATGTGAAGGAGCAGCTGTCCTGCTGTGCTTTGTGTCAGGAGCTCCTTAGGGTTCCAGCCTTCACCAGCTGTGGATATTGGTTCTGCAGACGGTGCATCACCTCAGACTGGATCCAGAACAAGACCAGACTGACCAGACAAGACCAGACTGGATCCAGAACAAGACCTGGACTGCAGACACCCAGTCAAACCAGCCCAGTGGACGGCGGTCTGCAGGAGGTTTTAGACGAGCATAAGATCAGTCTGAGGAGGAGATGTGAATTTGTGACAGAAGGAACTGCTGCAGCAGGAACTGGAACCCCCCTCAACAGGATCTACACTGAGCTCTACATCACACAGGGACGGAGGGAAGAGGTTAATACCCAACATGAGGTGCGGCAGCTGGAGACAACATCCAAGATGGAGACCCTCAGTGACACTCCAATCAAGTGCCAGGACATCTTTAAACCCTTACCTGGCCAAGACACACACATCAGAGTAGTTGTGACGCAGGGCGTTGCCGGGATTGGAAAAACCTTCTCAGTGCAGAAGTTCACTCTGGACTGGGCAGAGGGCTCGGAAAACCAACATGTCAGTCTTGTGGTTCTGCTTTCGTTCCGGGAGCTGAACTTGATCAAAGATGAGCGCTACAGTCTTCTCCAGCTGCTCCGTGTTTTCCATCCAACATTACAGACGGTCACAGCAGAGAAGCTCGCCGTCTGTGAAGTCGTGTTCATCTTTGACGGCCTGGATGAAAGCAGGTTTTTATTGGATTTCCAGAACAATGAGGTCGTGTCTGATGTCACACAGACATCATCAGTAGACGTGCTGTTGACAAACCTCATCAAGGGGAATCTGCTTCCCTCGGCTCTCCTCTGGATAACTTCCAGACCTGCGGCAGCCAGTCAGATCCCTCCTACATGTGTTGACAGGGTAACAGAGGTGCGAGGGTTCACTGACCTCCAGAAGGAGGAGTACTTCAGGAGGAGATCCAGTGATGAGGAGCTGTGCAGCAGAATCATCTCACACATCAAGGCGTCCAGGAGCCTCCACATCATGTGCCACATCCCAGTCTTCTGCTGGATCACTGCTGCAGTTCTGGAGCACATGTTGACTACAGACCAGAGAGGAGAGCTGCCCAAGAGCCTGACTGAGATGTACTCACACTTCCTGCTGGTTCAGACACAGAGGAAGAAGCACAAGTACGATGAGAGACATGACAGGAGTCAGCAGGAGCTGATGGAGACTGACAGGGAAGTTCTTCTGAAGCTGGGCAGGCTGGCGTTTGAACATCTGGAGGAAGGCAACCTGATGTTCTACCAAGAAGACCTGGAGGAGTGTGGTCTTGATGTCACAGAGGCCTCGGTGTACTCAGGAGTGTGCACAGAGATCTTCAAAACCGAGTGTGTGCTCTTCCAGAGAAAAGTCTACTGCTTTGTTCATCTGAGCATTCAGGAGTTTCTCGCTGCAGTCTACATCTTCCACTGCTACACCAACAGCAACACAGAGGTACTGGCCAGAGTCATGAGGAGTGAATGTGATGACAAAAAGCCATCGTTGGATATCTTCCTGAGAACAGTCATGTCTGAAGCCCTGAAGAGCAAAAATGGTCACCTGGACCTCTTTGTCCGTTTCCTTCATGGCCTCTCACTGGAGTCCAACCAGAGGCTCTTAGGAGGCCTGCTGGGTCAGACAGAGAGCAGACCAGAAGACATCCAGAGAATCATCTACAACCTGAAGGAGATGAACACCTCCAGTGTCTCACCTGACAGAAGCATCAACATCTTCCACTGTTTGATGGAGATGAACGACCTCTCAGTACATCAGGATATCCGAGAGTTCCTGAAGTCAGAGAACAGATCAGAGAATTGGCTCCCTGAGATCCACTGCTCAGCTCTGGCCTACATGCTGCAGATGTCAGAGGAGGTTCTGGATGAGTTGGACCTGAAGGCGTACAGAACATCACAGGAGGGACGACGGAGACTGATCCCAGCTGTGAGGAACTGCAGGAAGGCTCGGTTAGTCCTGATGTGAAATCAACATTATACAAACAGTGTAGAGCTGCTTCCATACCTGACACCGTCAGAAATACATTAAAGATATGTAGTTCTCTAAATATTCAGGATAAAGGATTGATTCTGAGAGAAAAAATATACTTCAGGCAGTCCAGGGTAAAAAGGAGGCAACATGATGGTGATGCCCATAGCAGTTCACCCCTACAATACTTCAAAATAAGAGTTTTTGCTGTGTAATTGACCTTGAATCAATATCAATATCCTTTATTTAACCAGGTAAAAAAGACTCATTGAGATTAAAATCTCTTTTTCAAGAGCGACCTGGCCACGAAGGCAGCATAAACAGTGTTACAACAAGCATCAGGTTTCTTCTGCTTGGTTTCTTCTGATATTATACATGAAGTACCTTTCAAAAAAATTGTATCCTGTGATACAATTTAATATTACTATAATATAACACTATATAAACACAAGAAAATCACAGACTTGACATTAAATCTGTCATTACAGATTTTCTGGCTGTGGACTCTCAGAGACTGACTGCGAAACCGTGGCCTCGGCTCTGGAGTCCAACCCCCATCTGACAGAGCTGGACCTGAGTGAGAACCTGCTGTGGGATTCAGGAGTGGAGCTGCTGTCTGCTGGACTGGAGAGTCCAAACTGCAGACTGGAGACTCTCAGGTCAGACTGCACTTTTTAATGATGTGTGAACATGTAATATTTGATTTGATTTGATTTATTTGCAGACGGACACCACAAGTTAATGAACAAGCACCATATTTGATTACAAGAGTACAAAAATAGTGTTGTAAACAAGCCAGGTTGTAGCCAAAGGCTAATTTCCACCTGTAGTCCCTGGTAAGATGTTCCCTGAAAGTAAAAAAGTACAAAATCTAAACATGTAATATTCTGTTAGTTGAACAGGAGTTTTACAGGCTTACATCTCAAATTGTTGTCAAACTGTATTTTCACACAATCCTTGTGTGTTGAAGGGAAAAACTGTGAACTTCAGTGATGATATTGTACATTATTTCAACATGCAGGGGTCCAAATGGCCTCCGTCTGTGGGAATCTGATATTTATTGTAGTAATTCCACAGAACGTATAGAGGACACCGTCATCGAGGTCTTGGTCCAGCTATGGATTCACAAAGGATTCCAATATTTTCTTTGATGAATCATCAGGGACAAAAATCCCATGTGGGCATATCAGTACATTCTGGTATCTTTCACAGATTAGGCATGATGGGATGGAGTTGGTATGTCCAACTTTTCCCATCCTGATCACATTCCCTCATGGTAACTGTTGTCTTGTAACTGTTCTGAACCTCGACTAAACCTTTAGGACCTCTTGTTTTTCATTGATTATTATTTTGATCATCTTCACACACTTTTTCACAGCTCACTTCCCTCTCATGCAAAACTTTGTTTAAACTCTGCAGGCTGACAGACGACCACACCAAATGAACATTTTGTATATTTCAGGATATTTTCTGTCTCTAGTCCCTCAGACTGAGCCATATGAACACAGTGGACTGTCACTGTGTTTTTGACTGAATATCGTGATATCCATATTAGTGATGGGAATTCTGGCTCTTTTTAGAGAACCGGCTCTTTTGGCTCGGCTCACTAAAAAGAGCCGGCTGTTTTAGCTCCCAAACGGCTCTTCAGATTTTTCTGTTGCTTTTTATCTATATGTTTATTATATAAATATGCCTTTATTTATTCACTCTATATAGTGCTACAAAAAATAAATTATAAAATACAAAACAAACTTTTAACTATTTACAGTTGAATTGAGTTGCTGTAGACACTGCATGCAGCAGCAGCAGCAACTGTTGCAGTAAACACACTGGCACCTTCATTAATATCAGGTTCAGTTGCTTGTGTTTTTTCTTCCCACTGCACTGAGGGTGGACAGTTCTCATGTGCCTGTGCAGGTTGTTTGTGGAGCGGCTCAATAAGAGATTTTTTTTCTTGCAGACTCTAAACTGTGCCTTTCTATTGTCATTAAATTTGAAATGGGTCCAAATTGTACTCCTTTACCTGCTGTCACTCATTTTCTTAACTACACTTTTCTTTCTCTCTCCTCTCCCTCCCTCCTGTTCTCCTGTTCATGTGTGTCTGTGTGTGTGTGTGTGTGTGTGTGTGTGTGTGTGTGTGTGTGTTTCGCTCTGGGGTGAAGCGCTCAGTGCAGACATATAGCCTAGGCTACGATTGGACACAGAGACGGTAGCCCACATCTTGACCAATCACATGTGGCTTTCGCAGAAAAAATAACCAATCAGCTCCCGAAAAAAAACCAAAAAAAAAACCGCTCCCAATCAGGAGCCGGCTTCCGTTGTTCACTTCCGGTTCGTTCGCGACCGACCCATCACTAATCCATATTGTGAGGATATTGTTAGGATGACTGGTTGGTGCTTTCATCAAAGTGTAAATTAGTGCTGAACGGTCATTAGTAATATGGACATGATGAGTGAGCAGGCTGAGGCCAATAACAGAGCAGAGAGGAGCGTCTCATAAGTTGAGAAAACTGCATCCCTTTACTGTAATGCAGCCTTTAAAAGCAGGAGAGGACAACACTGATGCCACAAGATATTACCATATCCCAAATCCCACATGAAATCTAGGCCTGTCGCGATATGCGATAAGTCAGTTAATTGCACGGTAAATTTAAATGAAGTCGGTAACTTTTCTGACGGCGATTAATTGCCACGTTCATGCATGTTTGTTTTCCTCGTCTCTCTCTACCAAAGAGACCAGACGACAAGAGCGTTGGCTGTCGTGTGTCGTTTTTTTCAAAAACTGTAAAACTTATTAAACCTATCTCCTCCCACAATTTTTGCTCAATTGAAACAAAAATTGATACAGAGCATCTTCAGACTGTCCTACACAAACGTTGTTTCTCAGATTTTTGATTTATCAAAAATTGAGCCTACAGTGCATCAAAATGTTTGACTGTAAATGGCACTGTAAACATATACCTGCAAATTCTCACTAAATAAATCTTCAATGTTCATGAAAAAATGGACAAAATTCTAGAGTCATGGTAAATGATGTGTGGCAAACTTCAAATGTGTATCTCAAAAACTGAATTTTTGACAGCATTTTGAATTTTGCTCTCATGTGAACAATTGGAGTCAATGCAAGAATGGCATTTTTAAACATCAGTTTTTCACTTATGGAGCAAATCAATCATTGTTAAAAACAAATGATCAACATCTCCATGCTGTCTAGATGCAATATGTGTATTTTCAGATTTTTGACTTAATACTTGAATTTTTGACAGCTGTTTAAAATCTGCCTTTCCATGCATGGATGGCTGCTGTGCTGCAGGTTAGTGATTGGCTCAGTCAGTTTGTGAAGCTGCATGTGAAGTTTTAGCTCAGTGAGATAGAGGCCAGGCCTCGGTGTCGAAGACTGTGAGTTCAAGCCTCAGCTTGTGCAACATTCCCACGTGCGAAAATTCACCAAACTTTGCACAAAGGTCCAGTCCCATGCCAGATCATCATTGTCAGGTTTTGTCTTGATGATTTGTTTATTTATTTATTTATTTCACAGTGGTTTGAAATCAGCCTTTCCATGCATAGGCGGCTGCTGTCATGTGACTGTCATGTGACATGAACTGCCACTTGCCAATTAGCTCAGTGAGATAGAGTGTTGTACTTTATGCCAGAAACTGTGAGTGAATGCCACCTTTCTTTTCATCTTCCTATTCTCTACTTGTTGCTCAGAATTGCCTAAACTTGCCTGGCCCTGACCATTGCTGCACAGCAGCTATAATGTTTATTGTATTTTAGTCTGCTTTGTTCATTTTGTCCCTATTGTTCCTCCATAGTCTTGTCAGCTTGTTTGTCCTCACACCTGCCCTGCGTTGTCTCATTAGCCCCGCCCCCGTGTTGCATGTCTTTGTTGTGTTTTGGCCAATCATCTGTCCCCTCCAGGCCTGTGTCCTGCCCCTTTCTTACCAGGTGTGTCAATCAGTCCAGTTTGTATTTAAGTTCATATTCTTCTGTTTGTTGCTTAGAATTGCTTAAAACTGCCCGGACCCGACCCATCGCTGCGCAGCAGCTATAATTTATATTGTTTTTGGTTTTTATTCAAGTGCAATTTTTGATAAGAGACTGAGAGTCCATCTCAACGTTTTTGGTTGTATTTTTTTTATTACAGTGCATTTTTTGTTATCAGGGACAGTTGGTCATTTTTTTTTTGTATTCATAAGGTCTTTATTTATTTTTTTATTTTGGTATTTTTACTTCTTATTTAATTTGGATATTTAAAATTTCTTTTTTACATTTTTAAATATTCTTGTTGAATAAATGTTTATTTCTCTTTAAAAGAATGTACTTGCATCATTATGCCTTTATTATCATTAATTTAAGTTTAAAGAATGGTCTGCAATAATTTCGCATGCAATTAATTGCACAGCAAAATTTATTGTGACAGGCCTAATGATATCTGATCTCATATCACAGTATCCATATTATATCAATATATTGATGGGCCCACCTCTACTGCCACCACCTGGTCAGTTTTTTGAAATGCTAATAACTTTGGCCCTGATTGGTCCAGAGACTGGGTGCTGGTGTCATGTGATGCAGAAGCTCTTGTTCTCCAGTTTTACTCTGAGAAGATGGTAGACTGAAGGCATCTGAGGACTTTTCACTGAGCCGTTAATTTGTGTTACAACCCTATGGATGGAAATGTCTAGGGATATAAAGGGAAGCAACAAAGGTGGTTGTACAGGCGAGTACAGCCTTTTATTTGTAGTATGACGGGGTAAATAAATAACACAATAAAGGAAAAGCAGGAAATATAAATACAAAAATACAGAGCAAAACACACACAAAAGATACCACACTAGCCTGCTCTGTAACAAAAGAAATTCTAACCTACCTAGTTGAAACAGAAAGAGCCTACCTTGTCTACTCTAAACTTACCTGCGTAAAACAAAATGTACATAAAAGCCACCACACAAAACCCAAAGGCAACAGAACAATAAGGAACCAGTGGCTAAAAAAACAAATCAATTCTGATGCCAAAATAAAGTTACAACTAACAAAACAGAGGCATCCACTTAAATGTCTGCTTGTCAAAATACACGAGTAAACCGAAGTTTACGATTTTACTGGTTAACCAAGAGATTAACAGCCAACAAAAGAACACGTGTAAATTACACAAATCACCAATTCCAAAATACAAATGCGAGTACAAAGTACCGAGTCACAAAGACCAAGGCGGACTGCTCAAGGTAAATCACAGCCGCCCTGTGGCTGTCACTGGAGCGCTTTTATCAGCCGGGAGCGGATGATTCGTCCTGTGGATTGGTCCAGCGAGGCAACTGGGAGGCGGAGCAACCAGCAGGTGGGCAGCGGAGGTAACAGCACCAGAGGGCGTGGACTTGAGAAGGAAATCCCGGGGGATGCCATGAAGGATGCTGTGACGTCAATTCATTCATAAAAATACAGCTAACACAGAAAACTCACCACAATGAACAGAACAAGGCAGCGAATATACTCAATATGCGATGAATGAATGAAAAGTAAATAATGAAGAAGGAGGGGACTGCAACAATTTGGTATTTATGGACGTACCTATGGCTGTTTTCACGTCTACCGTATTTAGCACTGAATTTGAATTATTTTGGACCTTTTATCATTTCTTGCTTTCATTGTCTGTGTATTTGTGTTTTTAATATTTTGATGTCTTTTCATTTCAGGTGTTATCTTTATCTTTATCATTTACTCTGATGGTTTTGTAAAGCACTTTGGAACTTTGCTTCAAAGGTGTAACATAAATATAAATAGGTATTATCAGTATTATTATTAATATAATTGTTAAAATAAGTATTTCATTGGTTTTCCCTTCCTTTTTGAATTTGAGAAATCTCTGACTGATAAATATCCAAAACTCTGGAAATTATAGCTACATATTTAATTCTTCATTCAGACTGAGTCACTGCAGGTTGAGAGGGAGCTGCTGTGCTTCTCTCGCCTCGGCTCTGAAGTCCAACCCCCATCTGACAGAGCTGGACCTGAGTGAGAACCAGCTGCAGGATTCAGGAGTGGAGCTGCTGTCTGCTGGACTGGAGAGTCCAAACTGCAGACTGAAGACTCTCAGGTCAGACTGCACTTTTTAATGCTGACATAAATATATGGATATTGTTTGAATCATATAGCAGCACTAAATGTCTATAAGGCTGATATTGCTGTGAAGTATATGTTGTGCTTTTTTAAAGTCGGGGCTGCTGGTTCTTTTAGTTTTTGTGAGGAAGGTTGGTCAGGTTCTGTATCATGGATGCATGCGTGCTTTGTGAGGTTTGACAAGTAACTAACAACTGTCTCATAGGGAGAGAGAGACAGAGAGAGAGAGAGAGAGAGAGAGAGAGAGAGAGAGAGAGAGAAACCTTATTCTTAGTTTAGATTTGAGTGTTTGTGTGTTTGAAACTCGGTTTCTGTCAGAGCCACATGACTTCTATCAAAAAGAGCTGCTGAGCCGTCGGTTCCAGATCTCTGCTGTGTTTGTGGAAGAAAATCAAACACATCAGGGCTCATCAACTCCATTTGTCCAAAGGACAGAATGTTTTTAATCAGACACTGTGGGGACCAGACTTTACAATAACAACATATTAATTTATTTAGGAATAATTAGCCTATTATTGTTTAGTATTTTCACTTTCTGACAAAATGAATAGCTGTATCAGTGTGAGCAGGCTGCTAGAAAACATGGCAAATCCATAATAATAACTAGATAGTGAAGTAGAAAAAGCTCTGAGCGCAAGGAGCCAGTTCACTGAGGAGTGACGCTTCAAATCTGGAATTATGGAAATGGAATGACTGACAGGAAGTTTGAATCACCTTTCACCTCTTTAGTCCAGTCATTTTATGAAAAAGTCTAGGACAAACTGCAAGAGAAGCAAACTCAGCTGATTTTGTGTCCTCAGTTTGTCCTGAGTGAGGGGAAAAAAGTCCCAAGGAATCCCATTGGTGGAAAGTTTTGAAAATCACCTCTATATGACCACATATTACCAAAAAACACTGTTTTTAACACACAGGGGAAAGGGGTTCAACATTTTACTTTCAGATATCACTTTAAAAATTCACAAGCTGATTACACACACAAAAACAAGAAAAAAGTCAATTACAAGTTCTTTGAATTATTCTGTTTACACATGCATATCACACATTATCTGATTTGATATGGGCTCATAAGGAATATAAGGAATAAATGCCAGAACAGAAATTTAAACAGTGAAGTAAAAGGTTACTATATATATAGCAACCTTTTATATATATAGTAACCTTTTAATTCACTGTTATATAGTAACCTTTTAATTCAAGCTTATCAGGTTTATATTCCTTATTAGTGCATTTTACCCCAATTTTGGCCTAAAATTACTGGACTAGGTGTTGACTCTGTTATGCAGCGCCCTGATTGGAGGAAAATGTTGAGCCCATGCTTGCATGAAGATACAGCACAAGACTCATTCCATTCCTAAAAGACAGGAAGTGGTTTGAGCTTCAGCTGTCAGGCTGCTGCTCT